>NC_080671.1:358169753-358476003 GCF_030247195.1 Topomyia yanbarensis | reverse complement strand
CAATATCATTTACTGAGCCAGAAACGGTTGCCAAATTTGTAGCTGCTGTTCAAGCAATAATGACAACTGCGAAAGCCGCGTCAAGTACCACAAACTCAACAGCTAATTCTAGCAACTACTAGCAATGACGGAGGGTTCACGGTTGTGACCCGAAAGGGAAAGAAGTTAGGAACAACACCTGATCGCGAGCATCAAGGCAGTAACCCCGATGATGACCCGGACATGTGCGAAGGCGACAAAGATACAAATGACCTCCATGATATAGTTGACGTGAATGCAAGGATTTCCCCGACACGAAAATGAATCTCCACGCGCAATGGCAAGTCGCGCGTACGGGATCGATCTTAGCATTAATTGTTTATTATTTTTATTGTTTACATCATGTAAATATATAAAAGACCCACGGCTCCGTGAAGCTAACGCCTTGAGCCGTGCCAAATAAACGAATCAAAAAAAAAAAGTGAAAATCTTTTTCTAAATATGCTTGAAGTGCTTATATCATTATTGTAGTACAACTGGAATGATTTCATCCTTTCCTTAATCCTTCCTTAAGTCTCCGTATACGGAGCAAAACTTTCAATCGCCCATTTGATCGATTCGGTCGTCAGTGATGGCTCCATACAGCCTGGAAAATGCATGTCAAAAAGACAGTTGAGTACTACATATTCGTCAGACGAGTATTCACCATTAGCAGTTCTAATTGAACTGACATGAAAGTCTTTCGATTTCGAAGTTAACTTATTTAATCTACTAATCTCGTTGAGAATTGAGACATTTGTGGAGAGGCTTTTCCAACCACTTCGCTCAGAGGATCGAAGGGCATTTCTGTATGCTTTGCGAGCCAAACTAAATGTCCCTGCGTCTGCGATTCCAAGCTCTTCTACATAACTTTTTGAGTCGAACAAGTTCGGTATTCCACCAAGGTGTTCCTCTAGAAGCAAGCATAACTCGAAGCGAACAAGCCTCTTGGTATGTTGCTACTATGAGTGAGCTTGTTTTATCCATGACCTCATCCAAGTCACTTGGAGTATCTATCGTCAGAAGATATCCATGAAACCTAGTCGGCAAACCCCTTTTCGTTGAGGTCCCAGTTCGTAGATTTGGGATTACGATATGTGACGATATCTATCGAGACGTTTAAATGATCAAAGACGATGATCAGATAACGACGGTTCGAGCTCGTTTGGTACGAACCAGTTTGCCAATTCATGCGTAGTACCGTCAGAGCAGAGAGTTACATCTAACACCTCTTCTCTGCCAGCTCGTGCAAATGTTGGACAGTTTCCTGCATTAAGCATGTGGAGATTAGTACTACTTAAGTATTCCAATAATTCGATGCCTCTCAAATTGATATCTGAACTGCCCCAAATTATGTGGTGGACGTTTGCATAATTGCCGATTATGAGAGGAAACCCATTTCTGTCACAGTATGATACAACCCTTCGAAATCATCAGAAGGCTGAACAATAGACGTATTTCTTGTTTATGTCGTCAACACTCATATTTACCGTGATAGCACAAATATCGCGAGTTGTGAGGTCGGATTTAAGACATGCGTCAATAGCTCTATTCGCAAGTATACATGCACGAGGCATTTCACGTGGATTTGTCATGCCATTTTTGTTGAAAGCTACGAAGACGGATTTAAGTAGCTTTCCAATGTAGAAGTTTCCTTTATGGTTCTTGAACCAAAACTATGGAAGCTTTTCCTTCCTGCACAAAGCGGGATAGATTCATAGTTGCTGTACGTTTATGCTGAAGATTAATTTGTGCTACTCTAACCATACTCAATTACAGCGCTACATATTCCATTATCAACACTTGTACAGCAACTAAAAGATTGTTACATGTTTGCGTTTCGGCTTCGCCTCATCAGAAAGCGACACTAACTTTATGTCGGAATAGATTAGCGCCGGCTTATATAGCAAAGAATTAGAAGATACCAAACACGCTGTCTTATAACCGCCTAAAGTGAACCCCGAAATGGGCATTTGGGACATGACCATCATTTGAATCCCACGATTTGCGAAGAAACAAACGTCCACTGTGTCAGAGATTGGCTTAACACAGCAAGGGTAAGACCCACGACACACCGTGCGCGATTGGCATATTTTAGTCCTGCCAGCCATTCAGTCCTCGGCACGGAGAAACACCTAGACTTGAGGACTCCTGTTTTCATGCTTCGCTTACAACATGGGAACAAGAACCCAGTGGATCAATTCTTGGTTGAGATACATCAACCCGCCGGATGCCACACGGCCTCTAGGCTGGTTTTGTCCGGAGAAAGATAATAGACTGTTATCAACCTCCTAGCTAACCGACCTTTGCTGTGTAGCTGATCTCCCGAGCAAATACTCATGGGTTCAAACACTACATAGCCCCTTGAAAAGACCTTAAACATGGTCCGTGCCAAAATTCACAACCATCAAGACACCATAAAATGGTCTCAGTAACCCATAAATATACCAACATATGGTATTTTATATGGGATCTACCGGACCATGGTGATGGTGTTTTCATGGGTTGAACCCATTTCAAACACCCATGTCAAACCCCATGAGAATGGGGATATTATGGGCTTTTCGTTTGCTCGAGCTACTCACAACTAGTGCTAATATCGAATCATGTCGAACCGACCCAGGGATGCCGACCAACATAACTTACATTCCTTTCCAGCCATTTTCGCGGGGTTCCTTCCTTGGATTTTTCAACGACTTGTTTCTAAAGTGACCGAACTCGAAAGACACGGCTCGCTGTATTATTTCATCCCTGAACAGGAAGTTAATATTTTTTAAAAGTAATTCAAAAACACTCATGGGAGGGGTTTTGAGCCCCTAAAACTCTCCCATTGCGCACGGGCCTGGAAGGGATGACTGGGAAGAGACTGCATTGTAAGTGTACAATTTGTAATTAACTGAATGCACGGCTTTTGTGCTATCACTCTATTAACTTCCATGCAAAGGAATATTTTGAAATATCTACCTGTCTCCTTCACGAATCGCATTCTCCCTCTGCTGCACTCTGTTTAAGCGGCTTGAAAGCACATGTGACCTTATCTCACTTTATTAATTCCAATTGCGCGTTAGAATACTGGTCCAGAAAATTGTATTCCTAAACAAATTGAACATTCCAGTTTCCTGATAACTAATTAAGGCCCATCAATAAAGTAGAAGCACCAGAATATCCTAAACGACGCTGTAAGTGAGCAAAACCGAAAAGATAAAACCCTAGAAAGTCCATTGCATAATTTTGTTTTCAAATTCAAATAATAATTTCCAAATAATGAGATTCTCAAAAACATTTCAGAACTTCCTTAAATTTTTAAATTTCATTCTATATAATCAATTTTTATTCAGTTTCTCCATTACATGGATTTTATTCGTTTTATTTTATCCAGAAAAAGATTTTCATTTAAGGGTCGTATGAAAACTAATATTTTATGTCGATGTAGTATGTTACAAAAATCCCCGAAAAAAGTAAAAAAGCAATATCACATGAAACTTATAGCCCACAATGATTGGATAGTGTGTTTTATTTTGGTTTCTATAATTCGTTTATCACATGGGCCATGTGAAAGTATACTTTTTTAAATCAATTATTTCAACTTCACAGAAATTTGCTTTATTGTGGTTTCACTTTCACGGCACCGATTGAATTTGCGTTTTCCCTTCATTTCAGATCACTTAAAATGACCACCAACACCGCAGTACAGAACGACACGTGCAAGCAACCAATCGGCGCTGGGCTGCTGCCCTAAGTATGGACGGCGACCAGTTGTGGGCTGGCGACTGGTGCTCGGGGCATTACTGGCCAACGCTTCGCTATCTGGTTTCCTGCGCGAACTATAACAATAGCTGGACATCATACTGGGGACCGGATATTATATGTGATTACAGCACCTTTTCCGGATCCGTGCCAGGTGCGATTTTACAGCGGGGGTCATCGATAACTACTTCGGTTCCATCAGTCGCACGTGTCCCGCTGAAAGGTGGTAGTGCCAGTGGGGGTGGAGGTGGAGCTGGTGGTGGTGGTACGGTTAGTGGCGATGGCGGTAGTTCAGTGTTCAAATCAGCTGCATCGATGGACGGCAATTCTGCGCTCGGGAGCGCGATGCAGTGTTACCAAAACTTGAAGTGCATATTGAAATCAGTTACCCCCAGCAGCGATGACACGCAGTAAGTGTATGTATACATATATCATTAAGGGTAAACCGGATTAACAGAGAGTTGCGGTTGTCGGCGCGCGTATTATTTCGGGTTGCTGTGGTTTTGTTGTTTGGTCCAGACTCAAGTAGTAATTATGAACTTGATCTGTTGAGCACCACTAAACAGCTAGTCTGTTCTAGTACGTACACAAAGCGATATTAATTACATAATACATATTAACGGGATTTTAGCTAGATGTGTCATTATAGTATTGACTGAGTTGTCATATCGATTCAGGCGGCTTTAAAAGTTGGATGATGTTATTCCAAAACACTGCGCTTCCCGAATAACAAATTTTAATTTTTTTCTGACTCTCAAAAATGCTTTTGATCCCATTCGAGTGCTTTTCTGAATTGATAAAACGCAGGCAGATACAATTGAACTAATCCGATTTGGTTTTCTTTTCCACCCAGAAACGATCCAGCAGCATCAAGCATACCATGGACCGACGCTTTGTACGAGTGCAGTCCGCTAAAGATGCTGGACGGAGCAGAGAACCTGCTGAAAGACTGCATTGCCAATTATAATAGTACCGTAATCGCCCGGAACATTGCCAAACCAGTGTCGGAACTACTAATCAAACTTCCTAAATTGTCACTGGAGATGATGGCTAATGGTACGGCCCAGCCCTGTGGTATTCCTTTCAGCAATAGCAGCTTCAGTGCCGGCACCGGTCCCAGCCGGATTAGTTACTATCGGCATCAGTTAGTGTGTAACAATAGTGCAGGGCAGTTCACTTTCTATGAGAACGATTCATTCGATCTGTTGAATACCTCGATAGTCAGCCCAACCAGTTCCCTAGATCCGCTGCAGTGTTTGTTGACTATCGATTACGATGACGTGATAAAGCAATTGGCAGGCATGGTGTTGGCCGCTAATGAAACGGCCAGTAGCAGCTCAACTAGTACAGATTTGCTTTCACCACTGGGAGGCGATGGATCCGTGATGCGATACGAATGGAGCTTCCTGTTTGTGGCTCTGCTCATCTTCGCCGGTGGGCTGGGCAACATTCTGGTCTGTCTGGCCGTCGCTCTGGACCGCAAGCTGCAGAATGTCACCAATTATTTCCTGCTGTCACTTGCCATCGCGGATTTACTCGTCAGCCTGTTCGTTATGCCGCTCGGGGCGATTCCTGGCTTTCTGGGTGAGTAGTCTTGTTTTGCTCTTTGTTTGTTTGGTTGTAGCATAGTAATATTGAATTATACATCATCTTGGCTTCCTAAGCTAATTTCAATGTAATAATACATACATGTAGTGCTTTCCCTATTTTAATCTATACCATAAATCTGGCTCTGTGTCAGTGACAGATTCTGATGAGACGAAGTCGAAATGTAATCTAAGACTTACTAACTATAGAAGAGTAAAACGGGGTGAGACAGCCATTTATCAGTCATTTGAGCGCCGTATTCACAAATAGAGTTGGTTTGATCCGCCATAGATTTCAAAAGTTGAGTGTCATGGCTGTGCAGTAGAGTGCCCAGAAAAATAACGAATTTTTGAAAACTCAATCGGCCCACCCCTGAGTCGATTCCTAGTCCCACCAGGAGTACTTGCTCCAAACTTGAAGCAAATCGTACAAGTCTAGGCACCGGACCAACGTGCCTGAAGTTTGTATGGGATTTTTCGACAATTTACATGGAGAAAACCCACTAACTCGCATTTTCGCCGCTAGGTGGCACTATATGCATCGTATTATCACTGTAAGTGAAAATAAGAAAAATAATTTATTTGCCTACAACTTTCTCGAAGACTGTTAGTCAATCCGGCTTTAGTAAAAGAAGTTATTAAACTTTTAACGAAGTGATGTCTGAGTCAGTTTTGCATGGGGCCTAGCTGCGCATAGTTGTGGATCGGTACTCGATTACCACCAACTATACATTTTTGTGAGATAATGGTTAGATTTAGCTGAATAATATATTCACAAGAATTGTGGTACATAATATGAGTTTTAGTTCCACCTGCAACCGCATAGAGGGCGCCAACACTAACTTTTCATAGGAGTGAGATAGAATATCGACATGTTCGGAAGAATTGTTTAAAATGTTTGCTCTACAACTTTGTGAAAGACACCTTATCTCTATCTCTTTCCGTTAAAAAGTTAGTGTTGGCGCCCTCTATGCGGTAAAATGTGGAACAAAAATTTTCCAATTAAAACATGACTCGTATTACTCACTATAAATCTTCCGAACATACTATTGACCTAAACCTAACCATTATTTCACACAAATGTTTTGTTCGTGCGAATCAAGTACTGATCCACAATCATGCACTGCTAGGCCCCATGCAAAACTGACTCAGATATCACTTCGTTAAAAGTTTAATAACTTCTTTTACCAAAGCCGGATTGACTAGCAGTCTTCGACAAATTTGTAGGCAATTAAACTATCTTTCTTATTTTCACTTACAGTGATAATACGATGCATATAGCGTCACCTAGCGGCGAAAATGCGAGTTAGTGGGTTTTCTCCATGTAAATTGTCGAAAAATCCCATACAAACTTCAGGCACGTTGGTCCGGTAGCTAGACTTGTCCGATTTGCTTTAAATTTGGAGCAAGTACTCCTGGTGGAGCTAGGAATCGACTCAGGCATGGGCAGATAGGGGTCATTTTTTTCCTGTCACTCTACTGTGCAACTTGTGAACGAAGGAGTTATGTATGAAAAACTGTTAGCTAAATTTTCTTAGATTATGACCGAAAAAACAAAAATGGATACGAGTATGGAAATGACTAATAAATCTATCTGATATTATCAAATTGTTTTTTTTTCAAGTTTTATAAATTTTAACTTCGTTTAATAAGTGTTATCATTATGGACTTAATATAGGACTTCTGTAGGGGAAAGTGGTCGGTTGCCGGCACTGGTCGGTTGTCAGCACCCCTACGTAACTTTTGACAGAAAGCAGACATGGACATTCTGATAAATATTATTTGAGAGGCCGAGCGCAAAAGTGGGTTAAAATATTTTGTTAGAACAGAAATGGTATATTCATCACAAACTCAGGCAAAAGTGGGTCAAATATTAATTCGCGCAAAAGTGGTACGACAAAATTTTCAGGCAAGACTGGTATAGAATATTAACCCATTCTTGCGCTAAGAAAAGAATCAAATGTTTCTTATTCGGACTTGTGGGTAATGAAATTTTAGTAAATGCATTAGAAATCGTGTAATATAGGATCCGTATTGGTCAACAGGAATCGGAAATTGACCATTACCGCCATTTTGATGGCCGGAGATGGCGACTTCCGGTTATCACAAAATAGTGAGAACCACAATCAATATGGGTCTCATTTGAAAGAGGATGGTCAGCAGACACCGAAAATTGACCAATATCGCCATTTTTAAATCCAAGATGGCGACGTCCGGTTACCACAAAATAGTGAGAATCACCATCAATATGGGTGTCATTTGAAAGAGAGTGGTCAGTAGACATCGGAAATCGATAATCACGCTTTTTTGAATACAAAGATGGCGACTCTCGATGACCAAAAATTAGGGAGAACAATCAGCAATATGAGTGTCATTTGAAAGGAAGTCGTTTTATAAACCAAGATGGCGACTTCCGGCTATCACAAAATAGAGAGGACCATCATTAATATGGATGTCATTTGAAAGACAGTGCACAGTAAGAGGTAGTATTGACACATGTTGAAATATGTATTCTAATAACTCAATAAATAACTGAATATGACTCAAGAAAAAAATCGATGCCCTGGTACTACATTCCGTAGCGGAACTTAAGGTCCGTTTTCGACAGACTTCGCATCCTGATTATTACTCGAACATGCAATGATATGATATATGAATAAATAACACAATTTGAACGCAATTTGTAGGGCTCGAGAGCAGACCTTCCGGATACCTAGAGTATCGAGCTGTATTTCCTGACACCGGTTTTCGTAGATCGGCAGCTGAAATCTATTTTACCAAGGAAGATGTTGGAGTGAAAAGCGTATGAACTCGATTCTGTCAACACCATTCTGGTAGTACGGATTCCAAACAGCAGAGCATTACTCTAGTGCTGAACGAACCAGCGTGCAATAGACTGCCCATGATCGCATATCAGTCCCATAAAGATAGGAAATCCCATAGAAAACGGGACAAATATGCGATCATGGGCAGTAGAGTGATTTTAAATAGTATACGTACCCAAAATTTTTCGATATTCGGAAAATGAACCCAAGCTTATCCACGAAGCCTGAAGTGGTGGTGCTGAATCCATGATGACAGTGTCTTGGAATGCTCAAGTCGAGTAAATGGTAGTTAAACTGAATCGGATAGCGTTTCCGCGTAAACGTAACGATTGAGCATTTACTCGGATGTAAAACCTTTTTCTTGCCAGCGAAAACCTAAATAAAAAAGAAATATTTTAAGTCTAATTTTATGATGGAGAATTTATCAATAAAAAAGTTTTTCTAACAACAAATTTGTACATGTTTTTCAATTCTATACTATGTTATAGACAAAAATATATTTTTTTATAGAATGTGATTCCCAATGTCATTTCGAATCAAAATGCTCTTTACAAAAATCTTCGAAAATGTAGTCGTTTTCAAGATATTTTAAATTTTGTTTAGACAAAAAGTAATAATTTGTTAAATTACGCCCTTTTCATAAGTTATTCGCGTTTCTCCATCAACAATCGTACGATTTTCATAATAGTCATGATAAGTTCTACAACTTACCTTTTGACATCAAGATGATAAGAGGATTATGTTGCAAGTTATAGGTCCGATTTATAAAATCACTATCGGTCATTTTTTATACTAAAATTTATTTCTTCCTTTTATATACAATTCCTATCTTCTATATACACCTTAACACTTTGTTCGTTTATATATGCTAAAAATACTTGGTGTTTCGTCATTCGAAAACAGTTTCGCGGCAATTTTATTTTCTGAACTAGGAACAAAAGAGAGATATTTCTGTGTACCTGGAATCATTTTTGCCTTCTGATACAGGCTACTCCATTCAGCTGCTCCCTGTTCGTATTCTTCTTGTGATACATAACAAAACGAAATTTTTTGTTAATTGTTCATTACTTTGCTGGTTAGCCCATTTATATAACTCTTCTGCACTTGTGATTGGATGTTCGTGTGCTATTGCTAAGCTCGCATTTCTTGCCATTCGTTTCAATGTCCTGCCAATTGCGTCACAGGGTCCTTTTCCATGAGAAGTTGCAAAAAAGTGTCACTCAGCATCAATGTTATAATTAGTTTTATATTTACAAAGACTAGCAAAAAAAATTCTATTTTTGTATTGAGAAGCAGCTCCATCAGACATAAATATAGCCTTCTTTAATTGCATTTTTGGTTTTAGAAAAGTTAGTAACTTTGAAATGAATACCTGCACCGCGATTGTATCATGTTTTAGAACTTCGGATATTATTACAAAACTTAATTTTTTTATTATTCCAGAGTCCATATAATAAATAACAAAGGGATGAATTGTAGCTTGATCATTGTTCCAATAACTACTCTGAGAAGCATCCTGCAAAACAAATGAATAATTCTCAAAAAATCACAAATTACTAAAAATTCGCCTATTTTTAAAGACGATTAAATTAATGAATCAATTAAAAAAATAGACTGTTGATTTTTTATATAATCATGAGTTATCAATTTTTCCAACTTCTCACCAAAATATGTTACAAACTCATCAACTGGTTTGACGAGTGTTTCTAGATTACATCTATCGGTAGCAACCCATTGTTCGAAAGTTATTTCTCCAACACAACGTTCCTCCAATTCTTCCGAAAAATTGTGTTCAAACATTGAAAGATTTGGAGAGCGGTCACATTCGTGAAGATAACAATCTTTTGATCGTGACGATGCACCACACAACATTTTTTCGAAATACAACTTGTAATCTTTATCGAAAGAATATTTTTGTAGGCTATGGAGCATTAAAATAATATTCTCGTGAATCGTACAAACACAAATGTTATGAGAACCTGAACTTCCTAATAGCTTGCAATTCTTCGGTCTGAATGATGCAAATTAACTAAATCCAATAGTAAATTCACTAATTTCCTTAAACCTATTAAAAGCCTCTTTCAATGAACAAATTAATAGACATTTTTGTACATGTTGACGCTTACCATCCTTTTTCACAGAAACATAGTCGTTTAGCCCAGGCATGGCTCTGCTAATCTGGTCGCTATCATAGAACTCCAACGCAGTGTTTTTTTGTTTGTGAATCCAAAGTATGAACCATCTTTTCGTTGTTGTTGTTCTTGGTGTTGTGATGTTTTCCTTCTGCTAACAACCTAGCTTGCGATACAATGTGTTTGTTTGCATGAAATTCATCCATTATCTTTTGATTTGACCAAGATTTTGGTAAAATAGACAATAACCTCACTTGATCGTTTCTTGAACATCCTGAATCTGCAAATCTCTCTTTCAGTTGAGAAATTATATTATCAAGGTCAGCAGCTTTCGTTTTTAATAACTCCAGCTCATCATTTTCTACATTAAACCCGAATAAATGTTTTCGTATTCCATGTGAAATATTCGAATATTTACTATTGGAATAATTGACTTGTTGAAGCTTGTTTATTGCTATTGGTGAAACGTTGATTCCCAGGACTCCTTTATTGAATATTTCAATGTTATGTATTCTGGAATAATCCTGCACATCGCTTTCCTGAGTAGATGCTGAGAAGATTGATGTAATCGATGGTATGTCTACTGCAGATATTTTAACTGCAGATATTTTATATTGTCAGAATTGCATGCCTGCAACCTGCAAGTATCACATATAAAAACAGACTCATCCAATTGAATTTTACGCTCTGTGGATTTTAAAATTTCAATAATTTTTTGCGTTACTTTGCGAACACCGTTTACTAGGAAATGGCTTACAACACCTTACTTTATTGATATCCATAATAATTTGCTCTTGTTGACACCAAAACACCGTACTGACTAAGTCTCTTTAATGTGTTAACCTATTTCAATGTAAAATATAGGTTAGTTTTAATACATGGTTCATACAGGTATCAACTATTTTGCTTCAGAAAACATTGGCAGGTAAAATCTATGTCCTCCTATGGTTTCTCCAGAATAAAGAGTAATTTTCAAATGTGCGACTTAAATAACGTTCAAATTGAACTATTATCCGAATATTATCAGCTTGGCGCTGAAAACATTTTTAGAGAATTCAATTTCTATGTAGTCAAATAATTTTTTTTATTATTTTCCTGTAGTTTTTTAATGGTTCGTTATACCGTCATGGTGTAAAGAGGAAAGTTGTAGAATGTATTATGACTATTATGAAAATCGTGCGATTGTTGATGGAGAAACACGAATAACTTATGAAAAGGGCGTAATTTAACGAATTATTACTTTTTGTCGAAACAAACTTTAAAATATCTTGAAAACGACTACATTTTCGAAGATTTCTGTAAAGAGCATTTTCATTTGAAATGACATTTAGAATCACAATCGATTAAAAAAATATATTTTTGTCTGTAAAATAGTACAGAATTGAAAACATGTACAAAGTTATTTTTAGAAAAACTTTTTATTGATAACTTCTCCAACATGAAATTAGACTTAAAATGTTTCTTTTTTCCTTTCTCAATAGAAAGGTATTGCAATTGCTCTGAAAGCCGACTTTTTAACATATACCATTCGATTCAGTTCGTTGAGTTCGGCAAATGTCTGTGTGTGTATGTATGTATGTGTGTGTATGTGTGTATGTGACCAAAAATATCACTCATTTTTCTCAGAGATGGCTGAACCGATTTTGACAAACTTAGTCTCAAATGAAAGGTGCAACGTTCCCATAGGCTGCTATTGAATTTCTAAAGGATCCGACTTCTGGTTCCGGAATTACAGGGTGATGAGTACGAACACGCAGAAAATGTCGATTTTAATAAATTCTGCAATGAATGTATAAAGGTGAAAATTTTTCCAAAATATGACCACAACTGCTTCGATTTGTAGTATTAGGTCACTAACATTCATTCAAAGTCTATTTGGCCACATTGGGCACCATCATCGGTTCCGGAAGCCCCGGCGGAAGTATCTAAATTCAGAATAACAGCCACATCGGTTTCTCGGAGATGGCTAGACCGATTCGACTAAACTTGACCTCAAATGAAAGGTATTGCATCCCCGTAAATGGCTATTTAATTTCATCCCGATCTGACTTCCGGTTCCGGAGTTACAGGTTGTGGCGTGCGATCACATAGTAAATTGTGATTCAAACCGATACTCCGATGAAAGCAAAAAAGGTAAAAATTTCGCTAAAATGTCTCTCAAACAACTTAAATTTGCTGTTCTAGGTCACCGATGGCCAACCAAACTTTCGTTGACTATATTGACCACCATAGACGGTTCCGGAAGTGCCCGGGAAAAGCGGCCATCTTTCAAAATTTACGAACTCACATCAGTTTCCCGGAAATGGTTGGGCCGATTTTCACAAACTTAGTCCCAAATGATAGCTATAATATCACCATAGATGTCTATAAAATTTCGTACGGATCGCTTATATGGGTCTGGAAATATAGACTAAAACGTCCGGTCACATGAAATTCCCATATTAGCCGGAACTCAAATTTTTTTTTTCAAATTCAATTGAAATTTGAAATTTCAGAAATCGAATTCGTATTTTTGATGCCAATCATCTTTAAAATGCATGAAACGTCGAGATTTTATGTTATCTCGAAAAAATTTTTTTATAAAAATCGACTTTTTGGGACTTTGCCGATTTCGCACCTTTTTGCCTTTCTCATATAGAAAGGTTATGCAATCACTCTGAAAAACGTCAACTTAATCCCGGCCCGGAGGGCCGGGTGTCATATCCCATTCGACTCAGTTCGTCGAGATCGGAAAAAGTCTGTATGTGTGTGTGTGTATGTGTGTATGTATGTGCGTATGTGTCAAATAATGTCACTCATTTTTCTCAGAGATGGCTGGACCGATTTGCCCAAACTTAGTCTCAAATGAAAGATGCAACCTTCCCATCGGTTGCTATTGAATTTTGGATCGATCGGAATTCTGGTTCCGGAATTACGGGTTTCAGAGTGCGGCCACACAGAAATTTCTCAAATAAACTATAGGAAAAATTAAAAATAGAATTTTTATTTTTGATGCTAAATGTGTTTAAGGTGCATGAAACGTCGAGATTTGATGCAAACTCGACAAAAAATTTGACGACAATTCACTTTTTTGGATTTTGGCACATTTTTGCCTTTCTCATATAGAAAGGTTATGCAATCACTCTGAAAAACGTCAACCTAATCCTGGCCAAATTTTTTTTCGACTCGCATAAGGTTTCTGGATTTTAACAGGGGCGTAGTTGATGGTTTACGGAGAGGGGTTACACCCTCCCTCTACTGTTCACTCCCCTCCTTTAAAAATCTCCTTAAATCACCCCTCAGACCACCACCCCATCCAGCCCTCATACCCCTCCCTTTCAACCCCATCATCTTTAAACCACCACTATATCACAAAGCATACCAATTTAAGCTGGGGAGTCGTTCGTTCATGGGACTTTCGCCCTCCTCACATACCCACCCCCGCATGACAAAATGAGTTAGCAAGCAGATAACATTGATCTAATGCTGATTAGGCTAATGAAGTATGATATTTTTTTGTTTCAAGTGTTTCACCGTCGATACGTAGCTCATCAAGTTCGTGGCTGGCATGCCATTGTGTATAAGTGCAAAGTGTACTAAGGATGTAATGGACATTTCCACAATTATGTTGAACATAAAAAACCTCCGTGCCATAGTTTAGAGAAAGGCACAATTGCACCGCTAGGTGGATAAAAACAGGTTTTTCAGTTTAATATTACCGTGGCTGTTTTTTCTTTTTCAAAATTTTAGAACTCGAATAATGATTTATTTTCCTGTATATAGTTGTCATAAGATGTACAATAATAAAATGTAATATATGCATTTAAAAGCTTTTAATGAATATAAACAACGCACACATTCTCGTGATTCATGATTGAGAAAGGCACAATTGCACCGCTAGGTTGATTAAAATAGGTTTTTATTTAGGTTTTCGCTGGCCAAAAATAAAAAAATAAAAATTAAAGGGTTGTACAGGACACGACCACGGTGACATTAAAAATGTAGCTTTTTTCAAGAGCGTGCAAATGAATTTTATCTATCAGACATATCGACTCACGTTCTTGTTCACTCGCCTGTTTTCATATGTTACAATTTGCTATATACCCTCCCCATTAAAACATAATTTATTGAAGGTCTTTTAACGGTAATCTATTAATTAATCAAGTATCTCACTAGGTGATTGGCATTATTTGGCTGATCCATCTAGTAAAAATAGGTCTGTCCAGAACATATATTCAAAAGAAAAGTTCCATATTGAGAGCTGTGATGAGGAAGCCCACGCCCGCCAACGGAAATATACAGATTCTCCATGAAATATGAAATTTCATTTTCCATTTAAATTTTCAATAATGTACTTATGAACTTAAGTAAACAATCTAAAGGTTAAGTATTTCTTGATCGATTAGTGGTGGAAAAAATGAAATTTGATAAATTACATTGTTATGCAACGTTCGCACTACCAGTTAAAACGGGTTTTATGTTATCTTGGTGACATTTTTCTTGTTGCTAATTATTAAAACGTGTTGTAACTCTATAGTGTAAACATTGTATTATTAAACCAATTCTGCAGCGTTTTATGTTATATAGGTGTTCCATGTGGTAATAGGACTGACATAATTATATGTTCAGTACAGCGGTTTGTTTCATAATTTTTAACAGATTTATTTTAAAATTTAAATTAGTATACCCAACCGTTCTATTTGTTGTATACTTTAAAACGCAATTAGAACTGTGTTTCAAATACATAGGGTAGGACAGATATTCTGACTGGTTAAACTGGGAAAACAATTTTAAGTCCAGTAACGCTTAAGACATGGCTTGAATTTGAATCGAAAAAGAACACCCGCTTCAACTGCTGCTGGGATGGTAAGTTCTGTTTTAAAATTTTCCGTTGTGTGCAGTACGAAACAAAAGTGTTTGAAATTAGAAAACAAAATGTTCTGTTGGGAATGTGATTGTTTCCGATGCAATTACACTCAGATTTTTCACGCAGGGGATACAGGCCGTGTAAATGAAAACCGCGTAAATTAAAAAAAAATGCGTTAATGAAAACCGCGTAAATTTCAAAATCCGCGTAAAAAACCTGAGTGTACTCTCCTATATAAAATACTACGCTGCTGAACAGTGCAATAACTACAGAAGCACGTTGTCAGATGCCTTACTGATAAAAAACATATAACCGAAATATGAAACATGAAAACCAATAGGCTCTTTACCCTATGCAGCTATAAAGCGCCGTAAACATGGATTAACAAGTTACAACGCACACGCATGCATAAAAATATATTTTTTTTTCAAGACATTTTTAATGTCAAAAAAATGGGTTTTTTCAGTATATATATTTTTAAAAAAAATTAATGAATGCCCTGCAACGCATTCTCGAATAGTTTTGCTGTACAAATTATGGTTCTTGAACAATATTTTTTAGATAGTAGTGCACGCAAAAACACATACGCCCTTTTAAAAAGTTGCCCTTGAGACAAAATGATTTGATTATCTCTTGAATATAGTGAATTTCCCACATAGGCGCAACGTAAAAAGTTTCATCAAAATCGAAGATGGTCGGTCACGATTTTTTACAAAATTGGACGGCTCTTCGTGGAATTCCTCAACTAGCAAAAATCATCATTTTTACAGTAATATGATATTGTCTAGGCAACTAATTTGTAAGAAGTTATATGAACTACAGGGTATGGGACGGTATTTTTAAAAACATAGATATAAAAACTTCGGCGCAAAAATGCGCAAGATGAGCCAAACTACATTAAATTTTGAGTCAGATTCATGATAAGTAAAAAACAGGAGACAATCTTAAAAATAGTAAGACGTGTAAAGATAAATTACTGATATGACCGTGGATTGTGAATTTAATTCAGTAGAAATCTTCGACATCCCTTGCTACAGACACTTTATACACAGATTAGCGAAGGAGCCAAACGGACTGTCAAAAAAAAATCGGGGATGGGCATAGCGTAGTTGGTAAATCGATTGCTTTGTACGCAGCCCACCTGGGTTCGATTCCCAACCCCGCAAATAGGGTTAGAGATTTTTCCAAGAGATTTCTCTAACCCGAAAAGAGGCGAATGACCCTAAGGTTTGATCCTCTATAATCGAAATAAAAAAATAAAATATGGGCTGTCGAAAACTGCAGCCAAACGAGCATGATGGTATTGTGAGGGGAAGTAAAGAGGGAAGACCATGTAAAGCTTATGGGATCATCCTTTATGCCAGTAAATATTCACAGTTGCTAGTATTACTGTTTTTGTCTCCGTAAATCTGTGTATAAAGTGTCTGTTTTCCCTGCTTCAACGACATGTTAAAAATTAATTTTTTATTATCGAAAAATTTAGAGATAATTTTATTCAAACTGAGAGAAAAATAAAATAAATATTTACAGAAGAATTAGGAGACATTGATGTTTGGGGTTTTGTCACTTGTCGTGCCACTGTGTGACTGCTGCAAAGCAACAGATGTCGTTGCTATTTTTTTGTGTACATAACAAAACTGCCACTTCTAGTTTTCCGATCTGTTTACTTCACATCCTTGCTCTCACTTAAGTACTATGGCTCTAAGTTTCATAACTTTCCCTCCCAGTAATCTCTAGCTAATTGAATGCCGTTAAAACGTAAAAAAGAAAATGTGACTAACATAGTCGAAATAAAAAAGTACATAACAGGGTTACTGGGATTAGCGATGTATAGTTCGATTTCCCACCAGGAGGCAGGGTCATCGCATGATAAATCGCTAAAATGAGTCCATTTTTAGTGGATTGACTTCGAAGAATATTTCCTTAAATGTTATTGCTTCTGGTTTGAGACGCTCCATATCATCACTCCATATGTTTGATGATGGTGCGATTTTAACAGTTTTACTTGTATTAAAACATTTCTATCTGAGTTCGCATAACACACCGTATTCTAGCGTATGTAAATCATGAGACAGGTGAAACCCATTGCTGATCGCTTGGGGGTTGAAATATTGTGCCGTTTCAAGCTGTAGAATGGCTATTTTGTTTGATATATGTTCCGTTGAAATAACCTTTCTGTAATATAACGTTCCCAAAAAACCCTTTTCTTTATTAAAACGGAGGGAAATTTTTTCCTAAGGTTTTGCTAAAACTACAAAAAGCTTGCATTCATATCTTAATGTACCATTTTGTCTCACATAAGTTATTCCATGTGCATGGATCTAATTAGTTAACGACCGGAATATCTTAATTAAAAAGTTGTCGGGAATTCTGAAAAAAATGTTAATTTAATTTCTGCACAATAGGCGCGCTACCGCATGTAAGCATTCTACATGGCGGAATTCTTCGCAATTAGCTCAACCATATCTCGACAAACGTATGATTACGGCCTAAAAGCCAACTGTCAAAATCCACTTTGAATGGAAATTCCGGACAAACCGTTACACGCCAATCACAGATGTTGGTAGTAAACGAAAGACAAAAGTTTTCTGTTTCATAAACTGTTGTGAACTGTGTTTGACTAATAACGGTTTGTCTGGAATTTCCATTCAAAGTGGATTTTGACAGTTGGCTTTTAGGCCGTAATCATATGTTTGTCGAGATATGATCATCGAAATTGGGTGGTGCTGAGGCAAAGTACTGGTAATACAGAATTAAAATTGTTGTGCTTACCGAAATTCGGCCGCAAAGTTTACCGAAACGGAATGCAGTACTATGGCCAGAGTTAAAAATATTCAAATTCATTGAATGAAAATTGATCATATTCAGCCGCATTCATTTTCAATATTCAGTGACGCAGCTGAAAACGTCAAACGAACAAACCGCCCATTCATCAACGCAAATTTTCATTCGTCTCCGATTATTACACGAAGCGACCGTGCAGTAACGAATCAAACGCATCAAAGTAGGCCCTGGCACAATGTAAGCGATGATGATTGTTGTTTTATATGCTTTACCAGCATTTGAAAACATTTTTCTAGATAATTAGTGAAATGAATATATTGTACGATATTCAACTGAATGAATAAGAAGGGATATTTGAATGAATATTTATTCTATTCACCGCGAGTCGCGTCAGGTTCATTTTCAGCCGTCAAAAAAGAGCTTCGACTATTTTTGACTCTGACTATGGCTATCCTTTTTTTCTTGGAGATTAAAACATATCACAGTAAATTGCAGTTTTGTAACATGCCGCTAACAAAGCCGGACCCGTGCTGACATAACTAGCATGGACTGTAAGCTAGCTTTGTTGCATTTTGTTTGTTTTGTTTTTATACATCATAGTTTTGCATGGCTAGCTAGGTGCATGTTCCACCTTCTGTCTCCCTCTGCTACGGGCTAGCATAAATAATACACGCGTCAGTGGTAGATGCCATAAATCTAGATGTCGGAGCACGGGATTGCGACATAAGCAAAAAAGAGCGAAATAGATAGGGCATTTGTTTGTTTATTCATCTCGGCCCTTTATTTCATAGGACCAAATGGATAAATAGTAGGATTAAATGATGGACGCTCGCTAGCTTCGTTGTAACACAACTTCTAAGGGATCGAAGATACTGCTACCAATGTTACGGAATTTATTGATTCTAGGCCGCGTAATCTAATAAATTGCATGACGTTCTGACTGCTGTCTACATACTAGGATTAATTAGGGCGCAGTGACTCTATGAACAAATCAGATACAATGGAGCTTCATAGCGTTTAATTAGTCACTAATTTCGGCTTTAATGGCGTTTGATTTTAACAGATGCAGCGGGCAACAATATTTGGTTCAAACCAATATTGATTCCAGCATCTCTTGTTAACGCACGTTATAGTACAATTGGAATCTTTCGACATACCGGTTGTGGGCACTATACCCTCGTGCATATTAAACGAACGACCAGAAAAACGTTGCCTAAAAGGATAATACATATGTTTGACGAATGGAGTCGGCATGTGGAATTTTAATATCGTTGCCGTTTACTTGCTGGTTGCTGTTCGAGTAAGTAATGACGCAAATTCGGGTTTTCCGTTTGATGAACTTTCTCTGAATGGTTGATTTGCAATATTCACAATGGCACAGCAAATCTATTTTCAGTTCTGACAGTGGCCACTACAATTCACTTACTGAATCATAAAGATAATTAATTCAATCCCTGTGCAATGAATTTCCGACTTGGGGATGGGCGTAGCGTATTGGTAAATCGATTACCTTGTACGCAGCGCCCCTGGGTTCGAGTCCCGACCCCGCACATAGGGTTAGAAATTTTTCATAAGAGATTTTTCTAACCCGAAGAGGCGAATGACCTTAAGGTTAAAACCTCTATAATCGAAATAAAAAAAAATTCCGGCTTTGGTTTGGGGTTTGGAGTGGAGTACAAGGCCCGATGAGAGGGGGGGGGCGGGTTTTGACCCGGAAGATGGGTGAACACGTCCGGTATTTATAGAAGAGCAATGAAAATAGTAATAGTAATTTCTTTGTAATCATTCGCCTTATTAATTATTATTACGAAAGCGTAAAAAATGAAAAAAATTGTTTGATGGTTGACATTTTTTAAAACAAACGATCTTAAGGGTCTTCTTAATTGTTGTTGTGTACAAGTTAAAAACCTATTTTAATCCACCTAGCGGTGCAATTGTGCCTTTCTCAATCATGAATCACGAGAATGTGTGCAAACAACGCATTACTCATTAAAAACTTTTAAATGCATATATTACATTTTATTATCATACATCACATGACAACTATATACAGGAAAATAAATCATTATTCGAGTTCTAAAATTTTGAAAAAGAAAAAACAGCCACGGTAATATTGAACTGAAAAAAGGTGCGAAATCGGCAAAGTCCCAAAAAGTCGATTTTTATGAAAAAAAATTTTTCGAGATAACATTAAATCTCGACGTTTCATGCATTTTAAAGATGTTTGGCATCAAAAATACGAATTCGATTTCTGAAATTTCATGGGGTCCCCCCTTTGAAAAAAAATTTTGAGTTCCGGCTTATATGGGAATTTCATGTGTGACCGGACCGTTCAGTCTATATTTCCGGAACCATATAAGCGATCCGTGCGAAAGTTTACAGACATCTGTGGGGATAATATAGCTATCATTTGGGACTAAGTTTGTGAAAATCGGCCCAACCATTTTCGAGAAACTGATATGAGTTTGCTAGTTATGAAAGATGGCCGCTTTTCCCGGGCACTTCTGGAACCGTCTATGGTGGTCAATGTAGTCAACGAAAGTTTGTTTGGCCGTCGGTGACCTAGAACTGCAAAGTTAAGTTATTTGAGAGACATTTTAGCGAAATTTTTACCTTTTTTGCTTCCATCGGGGTATCGGTTTGAATCACAATTTGCTATGTGATCGCACGCCACAACCCGTAACTCCGGAACCGGAAGTCGGTTGGGGATAAAATTTAATAGCCACTTACGGGGACGCAATACCTTTCATTTGAGGTCAAGTTTAGTCGAATCGGTCTAGCCATCTCCGAGAAACCGATGTGACTGTTACTCTGAATTTGGATACTTCCGCCAGGGCTTCCGGAACCGATGATGGTGGCCAATGTGACCAAAGAGACTTTGAATGGCTGTTAATGACCTAGTACTACAAATCGAAGCAGTTGTGGTCACATTTTGGAAAAATGTTCACCATTATACATTCATTGCAGAATTTCTTAAAATCGACGTTTTCTGCGTGATCGTACTCATCACCCTGTAATTCCGGAACCGGAAGTCGGATCCATTAGAAATTCAATAGCAGCCTATGGGAACGTTGCACCTTTCATTTGGGACTAAGTTTGTAAAATTCGGTTCATCCATCTCTGAGAAAAGTGAGTGAGATTGTGTTCGCGTACACACACACAGACGCACATACACACACACATACATACACACACACATACATACACACACAGATATTTGCCGAACTCGACGAACTGAATCGAATGGTATATGTCACTCGGCCCTCCGGGCCTCCGTTAAAAAGTCGGTTTTCAGAGCAATTGCAATACCTTTCTATTGAGAAAGGCAAAAAACGAGTTTTATTGTTTCAATCGACGGAATACACTTCAAAATATTAAGAAATTGATTCAAAGTATTTTCGAAGAAAGCAATAGAGCGTCAAACAGGAATGCGAGCGCATGGACAAACGTATCTGTCCTCTTCTACGTTGCATTCGCTTCTTTGCTTGTGGTGCCGGCTATTGGCTTGGAGACACTGGGCGCGATTGTTGTAGAGTAGCCATTTGTGATTTGGCATAAAATAATGGTCTGATGTTTATGGTTGTAGTAGGTTGGCTTTTCTTAGCTGCTTTTGTACAATATTTTCCGTGGTGCCAAATATTTTTGCAGAATTCGCGCGAATCTACCATGGGTGCATAACTAGTGTTGTCTGATGAAACGTACCATTTTCGGTTGATCTGCATAAAATGGTTACGCACGAAGGAGTTGGTTTGTACGGAAACATTCTCACCACAAGAACAACGCTAGGGACATTCGGAAAAATGCGAAGTTTCAGTTGTTGTACTTTGACATAAATTTGTTAATCAGGATGCCAGGGGTGTGTGAAAATAATTCATGTAAGCACATCTCTCTGGATCCCTTCCCAGCAAACCACAAATCGTACAACAACGTAGAAAAAGACTCGTTGTGATGCCTACAACGAGTCAAAATCTTTACAACAGACAGAATTTGGTCCTCAGAAATTGATTTGTAATCGCACATTACTAGAAACATAATTTGAATACGTCCTTTCATTCAAAATCGCATTGATGTTCTAGTTAAACCATGTTCGATTATATACATTTAGCTACAAATATTTAGATCATTAAAAATCGCATTTTATTTCGGTCAATGTCTGATTAACAACATTATAAAGTCACTGTGGTCTTTCTTATGTGTGGAAACAGTCATTAAAAACCTGTTTTAATCCACCTAGTGGTGCAATTGTGCCTTTCTCATTTATCAAAGCTATGCTATGAGCTGGTTACGTTCAATTGAACATTGTGGAAATATCTATTACATTTTTATTGCACTTGGTAAGTATTTATGAGTGCACGACTACCCCGAAGCTGATGAGTGACATATCAACGCTGACACACTTGAAACAAACAAAAATTTAATATTTAATTAGCTTGATCAGCGTGAATTCAATGTTGTCTTCCAGTTAACATATATTGAAATGTGTGGGAAGGTGGTGGAGGGAGGAGGGTAGTGGGATAATTAGTGGAAGGGTATGCATTGGGAACAACCTAGCATATTTTGGTATACGGGTGAGTGAAAGTAATGCGAGTAGGAGGTTGGCCTGAGATGGTGGATGGGGGTGAGTGAGTTGGGAAGGGAGGATGAAGGTGGAGATGAAAATTGGTTCCATCATCGCCGAAGTGACCTTAGTTCTGAAATATGTCCGGCACCCGGGACTTCCGGAATTATCGATAGTGAACAGATTATTCCAAGAAACATTGATTGAAACATCACCGCAGGCCTAGATCACCAGCGAATCAAAGTAATTTGAGGTTCATTTCAATAAATGTTTAACCTATGAGGTATTACGATTGTACCGGTTTATATGAGAAATTCCTATGTGACCGCCATAACCAAGCTGTAACTCCGGAACCAAAAGTCAATACTGAATGAAATACAATAGCAGTCAATGGTATTAAATCTTTCATTTAAAATCAAGTTTGTAAAACTCGGTTAAGAGTTCGCTGGAAAATAGGAGTGATATTAGCTTAGGAACTTAGCGAGATCAAGAACTGTTATAGGTGGCCAATGTGGGCAAACCTACTTTGATAGGTCATTAGTGATCTAGACCCGAAAATCCAAGTAATGTTGAACTTAATTGAATATGTATTACATCACTCGGACACCATGGTGTTACCAGTTTATAAGGGAATTTACTGTGTGACCGTACTCTCCACCCCCGTTACTCCGGCATTGGAAGTCGGATCAACTACAAAATAAATAGCAGCTTATGAAACGTTATACCGTTCATTATAAACTAAGTTTCATGCATATTAAGGACATTTGGCATCAAAACTACGAATTCGATTTCTGAAGTTCATGGGGTCCTGCCTTTGAAATAAAAACTTTAGTTCCGGATTATATGGGAATTTCCTATGTGACTGGACTATTCATTCCATATTCCCGGAACCATATAACCGATTCGTACGAAATTTCATAGCAGTGTATAGGAATAATATACCTTTTGTTTGAGATTAAGTTTGTGAAAATCGGCCCAACTCTCTCCGAGAAACTGATGCGAGTTTTTTTAATTTTGAAAGATGGCCATTTTTCCGGGCACTTCCAGAACCGTCTGTGTTTGTGATGTGCCTATTGACTGTTCATAGTTTTTTATCTTCTTTATTGACGACCACAGTAATTTGGGCTGAGGACTCTGGCCTCTGGACCCAGCATTCTTGATTCTGTTCTCTGAACTCTGGACTCTGCATTCTTAACTCTGGATTCTAAGGTCTCGCCTCAATATTCTGTGCTATGGACTCTGCACTCTAGACTGTGGTCTCTGAGCTGTGGGCTCTGAGTCTTGATTCTAGACTTTGGACTCTGAACTGTGGACTCTTGACTCTAAACTCTAAACTATGCACTAGACTGGTTCAATTTTTGACTTTTAGCTCCACCAGGCTCTACTGATTCCATTTATGGTCCTTAGTAATTGTGCAAATTTTGGTACCGATCGTTTGTGTCTATGGACCCTCTAAAAATTCCATATATATATAAGTTTATATGGAAGTTTGAATGGAAAATCGGTTAACATTGAAAATAAATTCTTAAAAAATTACCTCATCAATCAATAATTCAGAACTCCATTTATTTCTAAAGGTATTCTTCTACTAAATACATTCCTGGAACATAGTAAGTTTATGAAAATTCGTTGAGAAAAGTTATAAACTAAAGAAGCAGCATGACTTCAAAACAAGTGAATTTTATTAATCATAGCAACCCTGTTTGAATAGCTCCATCGTCATACAAGTGTAAACTAGACTTGCCACCCACCGCTCGCGAATGGAACCCTGTCAAAAAGGGCAAGTTGCTGGCCAACGGGGGGCTATTTGCCAACTCGGATGCGCTAATTGCCCTTCAATTTGCCAGCAATTTGGGGGCTATTTCAAATGCAACATTTGGGCGATTTGCCGCCGTCATTTTTAATCGCCATTTAATCGCTCTTAATTGCCTAATATGAAAATTAAAAATAATGCTTATTTTCGGATTCATTATCTACTCACATATACTTACCAGTATACTAGGTAATCACCACCAAATTATAGGAAGAATCAATGGAGAAATTGGTTCTGCACTTCAAAACTTATCACAATCTGACGTTCATTAAGACTTTAGGTCAGAGATCCTGTTCTACAATACATACACACGATTCCACAATTTCCCACATTCGTTGGCTAAATGAAGTGCACTAGACAAACAAAGTACAAGTGAAAACACACCAATTGTTCAAAAAACAATTTTAAGCTTAAACAAAACATGAACCGCCATGTTTGAAAAACGCGAAAAACAACCAAGTCCATTTCAGCCGCCAGACAATTTGTCTAAGTATTGAAATTTGCTTTTAAATCGCATTCGCAAATTGCATTTGTTCCTAGGGGCTAATTGCACAGGCGAGTTGAGTTAAACGTCAAACTTTTTAAATCGCCTGACCATGTTCGTCCGCATTTTTTTGACAAGGAAGTTACAGCTATTCAAACAGGGTTGCTATGATTAATGTTAAAATTCACTTGTTTTGAAGTCATGCTGCTTCTTTAGTTAATAACTTTTCTCAGCAAATTTTCTCAAATTTACAATGTTCCACGAATGAACACAATTCCTTTAGAAATATATAGTGTTCTCATAAATTGATTGATGGGGTGATTTAAAAAAAAATTCAATTTTAACCGATTCTTCATACTAATTTCCATATAAACTTTGAAATTTTTGGAGGATCCGTAGACACAATCGATCGGTACCAAAATTTCCACAATTACTAAGGACCATAAAAGGAATCAGTAGAGCCTGGTGGAGCTAAAAGTCAAAAATTGAACCAGTCTACTATGCACTCTGCACTCGGGACTCTGGATTCTGAACTCTGGGCTCTCTCCTCGGGACTCTGGGTTCTGGTTGCTGGACAATGGAATCTAAATTCTTGTTTATCGAATCTGAACTCTGGAATCTGGACTTTGAACTCTGGAATCTGGACTTTAAACTCTGGTCTCACTATTTTAGGTTAGCGGCTCTGAACATATGGCTCTGGGCTCTGGATTATGTGCTGAGGACTCTGGGCTAAGTATTTTGGGATAACAACTCTAGACTCAGGTCTCTAAGCTCTGGACTCTAGGATTCTGGGCTCTGTCATCTGAATTCTGAACTCAAAGCTCTAAGCTCTGCACCCGGGACTCTGAATTCTGGACCCTGAGCTCTGTCTTCGAAACTCTGTATTCCGATCGCTGCGCTAAGGACTCTGGACTCTGCATTCTCGACACTGAATTCTGGATTCTGGACTCTAGCCTCGCTTCAGTATTGTGGGTTAAGGACTCGCGACTTTGGATTCTGGTATCTCTCCTCGGGTCTCTTGAATCTGGGCTATGGAATCTGGAGTCTGGGTTCTCTCCTCGGGATTCAGGGTTCGGGTCTCTGGGTTATGGACTCTGAATAAAAATACACTGAAAAAAAATCTGCTTGGACAAGGAAAAGTTTTTTCAAATAACTCTTTTTCTTAAAAGTGCCCAACTTGAATTTTTGACGGTAGATAGGGAACGTAATTTCCTATCTTGGAACAAAATTTCATTTAAATCAAAGATGGTTTTTTGTAAATCGACTTTAAATTTTTAAAATCGATTTTTTTCAGTGCAGGAGTCGATGAAGAATTTTTTCAATATTTGTAATAAAAAATTTGACTAATTAAATCACTCCTGCAACATTTTTTGTAGAATTTATCATTTTTAGACTATAGCCATTTGAAAAAAAATGGTGAAAAACGTTTGACCCTTTTCAAAAGACAGTCTAGGCCATTTTTGGAAAAACAAAATACGCAGTGTGGCTTTGGGGCCGTACACAAATGACGTAGCTTTTTTTCGACGATTTTTGACCCCTCCCACCCCCCTCGTAGCATTTGGTCACAAAATTCTAACCTCCCCCTCGTAAATAACGTAGCATTTACCTACCCCCCCCCCCCTCGTCCTGTACAACGCGACCGGAGGATGAAAAAAAAATTACATATGTTTTACAATTATGTCGAATACATGTCCTTTCAAAATGTTTGACGACTTTTATCAACATTTTCATTATAACACAAATTGCGTACAAAATAAGCTCATTT
The DNA here is from genome assembly GCF_030247195.1 of Topomyia yanbarensis. Lineage (NCBI taxonomy): Eukaryota > Metazoa > Arthropoda > Insecta > Diptera > Culicidae > Topomyia > Topomyia yanbarensis. The sequence continues at coordinate 358,449,445 of NC_080671.1, read as the reverse complement.
CATGACAAATACAGTGTTGATAGTTTTGTTTTGAATTTTATATGTCATGGGGAGCATGAAGAGAAGTTCTCTCAGTTCGTAATCCTACAGCTGCCAATGATTCTAACAAGCATACGTTCATCTAAATTACTAATTTTTATTTAGTTGAATCCGAAGAGAAAATTTAATTCAGCTACCAAACTAAGTGTATTAGTTAGCAACATTAACTAACTAATGCAGCAAATTAAATCCGCATACAAAATCTTTCCGTATTTTTGCAAGCTTGTAATTCCACGAATCGTAAAATCATGAAAAACCGCATGAAAAGTAACTTGTGTGAACTTAAATTTATTTCTCTTGGGAATGGAGGAACATTGAATTGTTTTCTCTAATCAATAGGTTTTGTTGCCCGTCAAAAAATTTAAACTTAATGCTACGTCGCCCGACTACTAACCCTACCCTCCCCCTCGTCACACTTCGTCACAAATTTAGTATACCCTCCCTACCCCCCAAAATGCTACGTCATTTATGCATGGCCCCTTTTGAGCATGAGCATGAGCATGATGACCGTACAATTCGTAGTTTTACTACGTGATTGACCAGAACAAGCAAAATTGCACAGAGAAACAACGAATTGGGCCTGGGAGTAGTCATCGGGGAAGGAAAGAAATGTTAGTGTAGCAAACGTTGTTATGGAGACCGTGTATAGCTCTGCATCTCCACATTTGCCACGGGAAGAAGTTTTTGTTAGTAAGATGTGGTAAAGAGTTACACAAACCTGGATTCACCTTGATAAGTGATAGTGATAGTGATGCTTAGGGCAACTCTCATAAGTTTTATCAAGTGTTTATTGCTCTGGGTAGCCGGCTGCCGCGAATTTGATTGATTTATCGTTTATTGAATTGATTTGGAAATGCCCGATTTGCAAAAAAGCAATTTCAACTCCAGATTTCCAACAGTCGGGAGTGTTGCTTATGTTTAATAGAATCAGACGGTATGTGAACAAATTTATTATTCCTTGTTTTTTTTATTCCGGTGAAACGCGATATTTAAAAACGTGTTTAATCCACCTAACAGTGTGATGAGACATTTCTTATAACTCTTATCACTCTCTTCGGATATTATATCGTTTGAGAGCATTTAGAACTTGATGCTTCGCGATGTTTTTGATAACACATACTACATGGGATAGTGGCAGGACTCAGAGAATCGCTCAAATCAGCATAGGACAACATCAGTGCTAGAAATCTCAAACAAAATCAATGGGAAAGCGAAAAAATGGCCCATAAAATAGACATACGAACGAATTATTGTTAATGCGCTGTTAATAAAATATCTATATTGTGTTGGGAAAACTGAATTTTCCTAAAGGGGTTATATATTGTACTGAAACAAAAAAAAACGATTTTTTTTAATCGATTTGAAGTTTATATTTTACTCAAATTTCCAACGCGACTGAGAACTAAGAAATCAACGCTTTTTCTTGAAAAGGGCGATACTAGCAGTGATACCATTCAAAGAAAATCAACAGTGAATATTTCCAGACTTGGTTTTATTTCCTATTTAAGAACTATTGTGTTCTTTGATATCGTAGCTTGCATGATTCAGTGATCGAAACCCAAAACTTCATAAAGTATTTGAAATTATTAAATTAAAATTTGTTTTTGCTATTGAAATTGACAAAATGATAGTATCGCCCCTTTGGCGATTGTTTACTTTTTCGGTCCCATCTATCAGCATTGAAGTATCGCCCTTACGTTTTTTTTACAATAACTACCGTTTTATACCACCGATTTCGTCCGGGTTTTTTCAATAGAGATCATTGTTACTATTTACAGCTGTTATCAGTCTGATAATCCTAAAAAATACGAAAATAACAGTTTCGCCTCTAAACTGCTAGCAAAAAAAGTATCGCCCTGATTGTTTGCATGGAGCGTGGACGGCGAAACTTTAAATAAACAAACAAAAATACAGTTTCGCCCGTTGTATTTTTTGCTGTAGTTTAAGAAAGCAATATCGTAGAATCAAAATTTTTAGGTTAATTTGTTGCGTTTCAAAGCCCTCATTCGCATGTAAGAAAAAAGCCCTATGTTTACATTTGTAAGTATCGCCCTTTTCACAAAAAAAGCGTTGAAATGAAATCGCAGCTCCTGATATCACGCTATCTCTGAAGTACATGCGTGCATAGTTTCAAATTTTACTTCTACATCGACTTTTTCTAAAGGTGACTTCCCAGTAGTATTCTTGTTTTGAATTATTATCGCTAATCCTAATGCCAAAGAATAAATAAAAACCTCACGAAAACGAACCGTTTGGGAAAATCATCATCATTACTGGAACTTTCATTTTCACGAAACTTTTCGATAACCTTCCGTCACTTGCGTTAATGCACTGGGTGCACAGTGCTCTAAAACTCTAGCGAAATCGTCTTAGGGCACCAGCGGGTCTGTAAAGAATACTAAAAATTAATTTCTATTCCATAATTTTCAGTTCAGCAATTCGAGAGTTCGTGCTTCTCGCAAAACATTAAAAATAGACTACGTTGTGAAGCGATGGTCACTATTTATTAAAAATCACGGTTAAATAAAAAATAAAACTATAAAAAAATTTCAAATAGTTTATAATTTTCACAAACCTATTAGGAAAAATTGTGTAATAAGCTTTCGTAATATTGTGTAGGAAAAAAGCTGAAAATTTGAAAAGAAATCTGAGGATTATGATTGATTACAGAACTCTGGAATTTTCTATTGGAATGTTTTCAGGCATGAATTTGATATTGATGCTATTTAATAATAGTCTTGATTTCACAGTTGTCTAATTTAGACAACTGTGAAATCAAGACCAATAGATCAGTTACATATCAGGACCCCATTCCGACAATTTATCAAAAGTCCTCATGATGTTTACAACAACAGGTTATCAATCTACGGATCAGATAATGTTATTGTTATATTGAATTAAATCAGTTTGCATCAATAAATTTTCAACTCCAATCCAATATTTTTTTTTGTGCGGTGGGGGGGGGGGGGCTGTATGGTGTTAAAACCCCAAAACCTTCTCTTGGCTTCGCCGTTGCTTGGAGTTATTTATTTCGCTTTTCATTTTCCAAAAGGTTTCAGATCAATCCGATGGTCATAAGTTAGAAAAATTGCAGTCAGAAGGTTCGCACAAATGAACATTTTTGCACTGATAAGTTATCAAGTTCCTTCCAGACAACTTGGAAGTGTTCGGTGATTATTTCTAGCGGTTGTAGATAGAAAAATGAAATACAAAATTCGATTTATCGAAATAATGTTTGGCTTATTTCAATGGATTATTACTATATTGAACAATAAATAGGCGACAAAGAGTAATCCACAAACAACAAGCCATAACTTTTAAAGTATTCAAATAGATATTTGAAGTCTTCAGTAAAGTTATTCGCAAAAGTAAGAGCTACAAATTTGCTGAAGGCATTATTTCGTTATAATCACTTCCAAGAAAATTTGTGAAAATATCTCACTCATAGGGGGATTAATCAGCAAAAGCACAATACCAAAAGAAAGAGCATATTATCTCTATTAAATTCTCCGAAGATACTATTGACCTAAAATAAGCCGTTTTGGCGTTAATAATAGATTACATGTTTTTGGTCATATTTCTGGCAATGGGAAATGATAAAAATCTTTCGTCCGCATTTAATGTTAAATATCTCTTTTGATAATAGTCCGATTTCAACAATATATAGCTTGTTCGAAAGGTATTTGTTTAAGCTGTCTAAAAACATATAAATTGTTAATCTATATTGTCAATTCCGGCAGATAATTTAAAAAAACTGCCAAAAACGCCATTTTTACGCATTCAAACATTCATATCTTAAAAACTAAACATCAGAATCAAAAACAAATTAATAGCGTTCATACTGTTTTTTAAGTTCTTTCATTTAAAATTGGTTTGGATAAGATCGTTTCAGCCATTGCTGAGAAACACGAATGAGAATTTGTCCGTTACATACATACACACACACACAGACACACATACACACACAGACATTGTCCCAAATCGTCGAGCTGAGTCGATTGGTATATAAGACTCGGCCCTCCGGGCCTCGGAAAAATTCTTGAAAGTTTGAGCGAATTCTATACATTTCTTTTATAAGAAATGTAAAAGCTTTTAATATTATGAAAAGCGATTACCTTTAGCGTCTCAATAGATCTGTCGAAATAGATGCAGTTATACCTATGTAATTGAAAACTTCGCAATACAAGCACTATTCATCGTATATAAAATTTGGTTTTTATATAGCAAAAAAAGACAATTATATATAGATTTCTTGCTCCGCGAACAATTGAATAAGATACCGAGTATTATTCGCGTGCGTTGTTACTCCTCTGGAGATCGCGTAAATGGCTCACTGAACTATCGGCCGCTAGTGCATTAAGACGGTATAAAATAAGCACTACCGAAATATCTGAAATGACCAGCTTTTTATGTCGAATATATATTCGAAGACGCTAATTTTTACACTAATTTACTGGAACAAGATTGAAAACAATAAGAACGAAAAGAAACTAACCTGTCATCTTTTACGTCAATAATCAAGCTAGAATATTTTTATACTCATGAAGAAATATGGTTAACATGACATTCTATAATATAGTGCATGCACTACTTCAAAGCAAATGAAAGTATTCAATATAATGAAAACAATTAATTTGATTTAATTTAATTGATTTATTGGACTAAAAGTAAGCCAATGAATATGACAATGAAGCATATGTTCTTTCGTGCTGATATGACTGCTGCAAATTGGTAACTGGCTTCTGATTCTTCTGGCGAACTGTCAATTCTCAACCCTCATATATGATTCAACAGTCATCATTTAACTCAGGCAAGATCGTGCGTATTCTTCACGCACAATACCCAGTGGATTAGTTTCCTGGTTGGTCAAATAAACACTGAACAAACAAAGGAAATTAGTTTGATCAGTCCAAAGAAATGTCAGGTCGATTGGCATCAACCGGCGGATACGTGCTCCCGTAAAGTGCCATCAAATCGAAGAACATTTAAAATTAGATACGACAGAATATGTGCAATTCTGAATATAATAAAATGAACTATTATTTGCAATAAAATAAGATCGGAAAAATTCGTTGCATAACCAAGGTAGTTCATTTTCAAAGATAGCACTGTTGATGAATCACCTAAAAAATAGGTGATAAGTGACGCGGACGAAAATAGCTGACCACGTTGTACTTTACCTAATAGCACAAAAATATGCATTACCCTGCACTGAGTAATACATCAATTTTATCAACGTTAGGAATCGACCACTAATCACGAATTTCTGCAGAGGCTATGTTACTCTCAAGAGAAAAAAAAGAAATCAAATAACAGCTCAGCACATATTTAATAATCACACCTATTGAATCCGTGTCTGGCCACTGTGCGCCTGTGGTACCCGGAAGCGGTCATGCATTAATTTTGATTTCACTCTCATCTATCCTGCGGTTCTTCGAAATATTGGTGATTGGTTTAATATGTAGGACCTACGTTCTACCAGTAATAGAACGAAATCCAATTGGGCTGGTAATCGCCAGCGATGAACACAAATTTTCCAAAATGCGATTACTGTTTGCCACGGTGTAGGTGGTCATAAAATCGAATGATGTATGGTTTGGCAATTTAGAAGGTCACCGGTTAGTCAGTTCACAGAGGAATGGGGGGGGGGGGGCGGTTTAAATCATAGTGCAACTACCGCAATAATTCGTAAAGCTTCTCTAAATCATGCATGTAAAATGTGTTGCTTGTTGAGTGGGCGGACACGTGCATAATTATCGTAGTTTGCGAATGGCAGTACATAAATAATTGGTTAGAAAACTCTGTATTCAGTCACCTTATCATCATTAAAAACCCAAACCCAATACAGTCTCACCTCGATGTAAAGCAACCTGTAATAGCATGTAATGGATGTAATTCCATCTAAAATAATTTTTGATATAGATTTTCGATATATTTTGTAACTACGACTTACCTTTCAATAGACAAGTGAATGATGGTGCCTAATTGAGCATCTGTTCGGAAGACTATACATCAAGATCGGTTAAGACGATTATAGCAGTTACGGCCGTCGGAAGGATCGATGCAGGTTTTTATTTTGTTCCGTGCTAATACACAGCAGACGTTAATAATAAGTCTCAACGGTTTTTCGAGTGGCAGTGTATTCAATATGTAGTATATACCTATGTAAATATGAATCAATGAATTGATCGAACGTAAATTATAAACTTTCGTTGTGCTTTCCAACGATCCGAGTAAATTTGTTGCAAAGAAAGTTTTCGTCTTTGCGCAACGGAAGCACAGATTGTTATCATGCAGGTTAAGCATGCAACTGCTAACAATTTAGTAACAAATTAGATATACCTACCTAAACATTCGCCTCAAACACTGAACCCAAGCGCACAAAGGAAAATGAGTCCACGCTGATGATGATGGGTACAGCGAAAGAGACAACTAGTACCAGGACACTACGTTAACCGTGTTTGCAAATGGAGCTCGAATGTAAAAGCGATTTTGTGTACGAATAATTGTGTTCGAGATTATCCATAATAGTGTGCTGGAAACGAGCATAACTCAAAAGAAAGCATAGTGTTTGAACGGACTAGCTCAGTCGTGTATCGGACGGCAAAGGGTAGCGTACCTCCAGAGCAAGTGTAACGGACTTCTAACTCAGCTACACTGGCTGTGAAAACACACAGCGCAGTGATCTGCTCCGCCTGCCGTTCAACAGGCAACTGAGCTTGTCCGACCAAATCCCTTCTTTAAATAGTCGATGATGACGCCATTTATAGTAGCGTAACACGCTAGGTACCCAAAACTGTCGTGCCGGACTTGGAAAGCGCTATCTTTTGTGTAAATGCGCGATATTTGGACTAGGTTGTACATTATTTAAATTTATAATGTCATGATATAAGCAATCTTTGGGTTTATCTATTGGAATCTATTCGTAAAAGTATTACGGGGCGATATGCGCAGAAAATTTAAAACTTTATCGTGAGATGGCTGAATTATATGCGTTTAAAATTGGACCACTTTTCGTTACATATCATTTTTGTAGAATTTGCAAAGTGCACCCCTATATCGAAAACAAAGACGTAGTCCTACGTCAAAAGAACATAACATAACATATCTTTGGAAATACTTATTCTTTCCAAAACATTTAGAAAATTTAAAATCTAATGGAAAATGACCGTGTTAAAATTTTTTTGTGCTGAAAATCCCGAATTTTTTTTTTTTTTGCTATAAAACAAGATTTTAAGGGCATATTAAGTTTATCAAACATGGTTTTGTATTGTATTTGACGAGATCTACAACCTCCAATAGACCATTTTAAAAGCACATTCAATTTTTTTTTTCATTTCGTAGCACCGTGCTATTAATCCATATCTCCAGAATGAGAATTCCGAACGAAACAATTCGAAAGTTATAAGGACAACTGGAAAGAAATTTGCTTTGTATTCGACTCAATGCTTTTGTGCTCTCGACAATAAAATAATTGCTAATATGGCATAAACACTGCACCCTTCCTTCTATTTATTTCAATGCATGTGAATACTTTTACATATGCACCTGTCTAATTCACGAATAGCATTCTTTCTCTGTCGCTCTCTTTTTAAGGGGTTTGAAAGCATATGTTACCTACTCTCAGGTTCCTATTTCAAATTACACGTTAAAATACTGGACCAGAAAATTCTATTCCACACTAAATTCTTTTTTGAGAAATCTGTGACCCAAAAGACATCTTTGAATTCCAAAGAACAATTGATCGTACCAATATTCTGATAACTAATAAAGGTTTATAGATAAAATAGAATTACCAGAGCTGCCTATAATCGCAAATCAGTCCCATTTAGATAGGGAATCTCTTAGAAAAATGGGACTGACTTGCGATTATAGGCAGAGAGAATCTTGAACAATACTGTCAAGAACATTAAAATGACAACGAAAAGGTGAACAGAAAATAATGGAAACACTAGAAAGTGCATTGAAACCATTCATTAAATTAAGGAATTTCACCAAACATTTCAGAATTTCTGAAACAATAATTCATACAATTCGTATTGTTCATTTGATTTATTTGAATCTTTTTTTACACATTAAATTTAATTCTATTCCTCATTTCATCAGCTTATTCATTTAATGGATTTTATTCGTTTTGAATAATTCATTCAATTCGAATACAATTCGAACACATGATATTAAATATACGATTATTTTATTTAAATCGTTTATTTTATTCAATATTATTTTTATTAATTATGTTCATTTGATCAATTTTATTCGTTTTTGCCTTTCTCAATAGAAAGGTATTGCAATTGCTCTGAAAACCGATTTTTTAACGGAGGCCCGGAGGGCCGAGTGACATATACCATTCGATTCAGTTCGTCGAGTTCGGCAAATGTCTGTGTGTGTGTGTATGTATGTGTGTATGTATGTATGTGTGTGTATGTGCGTATGTGTGTGTGTATGTGAGATGGCTGAACCGATTTTGACAAACTCAGTCTCAAATGAAAGGTGCAACGTTCCCATAGGCTGCTATTGAATTTCTAATAGATCCGACTTCCGGTTCCGAAATTACAGGGTGATGAGTACGAACACGCAGAAAATGTCGATTTTAATAAATTCTGCAATGAATGTATAAAGGTGAAAATTTTTCCAAAATATGACCACAACTGCTTCGATTTGTAGTATTAGGTCATTAACATCCATTCAAAGTCTATTTGGCCACATTGGCCACCATCATCGGTTCCGGAAGCCCCGGCGGAAGTATCTAAATTCAGAATAACATTTACATCGGTTTCTCGGAGATGGCTACACCGATTCGACTAAACTTGGCCTCAAATGAAAGGTATTGCGTCCCCGTAAATGGCTATTTAATTTCATCCCGATCCGACTTCCGGTTCCGGAGTTACAGGTTGTGGCGTGCGATCACATAGCAAATTGTGATTCAATCCGATACTCCGATGAAAGCAAAAAAGGTAAAAATTATGCTAAAATGTCTCTCAAACAACTTAAATTTGCTGTTCTAGGTCACCGACGGCCAACCAAACTTTCGTTGACTACATTGACCACCATAGACGGTTCCGGAAGTGCCCGGGAAAAGCGGCCATCTTTCAAAATTTACGAACTCACATCAGTTTCCCGAAAATGGTTGGGCCGATTTTCACAAACTTAGTCCCAAATGATAGCTATAATATCCCCTTACATGTCTATAAAATTTCGCACGGATCGCTTATATGGGTCCGGAAATATAGACTAAATCGTCCGGTCACATATGAAATTCCCATATAAGCCGGAACTCAATTTTTTTTTTCAAAGGGGGGACCTCATGAAATTTCAGAAATTGAATTCGTATTTTTGATGCCAAACATCTTTAAAATGCATGAAACGTCGAGATTTTATGTTATCTCGAAAAATTTTTTTTTTCTAAAAATCGACTTTTTGGGACTTTTGCACCTTTTTTCAGTTCAATATTACCGTGGCTGTTTTTTCTTTTGCAAAATTTTAGAACTCGAATAATGATTTATTTTCTTGTATATAGTTGTCATGTGATGTATAATAATAAAATGTAATATATGCATTTAAAAGCTTTTAATGAATATAAACAACGCACACATTCTCGTGATTCATGATTGAGAAAGGCACAATTGCACCGCTAGGTGGATTAAAATAGGTTTTTTTATGGATTCATTCTGGTTAGTTTATTCGTTTCGTGCATTTCATTCATATCATTCTTTTAACTTATTTTATGTACTGTTTTCATTTTAAACTTTTTCTTGATTCTGTCCAGTTTGAACATTTTATTCAACTTTTTCGTTTTAATAATATGAATAATATTTTTCATTCATTAATTTTATCCATTTCTTCAAAATTATTAATTTGATGCAAATTAACGTTCTAGTGTTGGTATTTTATTAATTTTATAACTGTTTAAATGTCGCTTAAAATAATGGTTTTTGTAATTAAATTAATTTTATTTTTTTTATCTTTTTATTTATTTGATCGATTCCATTTCCATTGTTTATTTGCATCTGTACTATTTATTTCGTATTATATTAAATTGAATTATTTGTTTTTTATTCATTTATTACATTCATTTCATTTATCTTTTTATATTGTTCTTTTTATTTATTTCATTATTTTTTCATTTTATTTATTTTATCTGTGACTATTCGGATCTACCTAAGCATATGGTCCTCTTGGGCGGATAGATGTGAAAAACATTGTCGGCCAAAGGCCCTTATTGTTAGTTTGAAGCCTCATCTATATTTTGGAGCCATACAAGTTCATTAGCACCACTCCATGGCAGCTCTAGGCAACGATTTGCAAAACTCTACGTTTTTCCATCCAATGTAGCGGTAATTCGGACCTCCCTACGGGGTAATTCATACCGTTATATTATGGAATTATGTTTACCTATGAAAAATTTACTAGATAAACTCTTTATATAGCAAAAAAATGAGGACGAGAACGACTACTCTGTTTGCACATTCAAAGATGGATTTTTGGTTTCGGGTTTTGATCACAAAACATTTATTTTGCGTTAAAGACAACGTTTCAAGAGGAGTATCCCTTCATGTTCAAGACAACTACAACCCAGCAACTAAAACAACGATTGTCCGGTCATCGCTCACTAATTCAAAGGTAGCAAAAATTCAAACAGTCGGACTTCGATCAAACTGAGAGCAAAACGGATGAGTTCAAGAAAACAGCATTGATGGTCCAGGTAATAAGCAGTGATCATAATTTTGATCTGTCAAAAGTACAAATCCTAAATCTTGACCAACGAATTCATGCATTACAGATTCTTGAAATGTGTCGTATTTACACCGACAATTCAATGATTAGTTTTCGAACCGTTACTCAAAATTTGAATGTAGCATATTCTGGTCTACTGCGCTCACTCACACACTAGTAATCAGCACTTCAGATTACTCTCACCAACTGTCACTGCTCATCGTTTGCTCTTCCTGTCTCCTTCTATTTTGTTTTCTGGCGATCTGCAACCAATCTAAAGCATTTCACTGTTCAATCTGGTTTCGATGTGCATGGGAAGCTTGTGTGTAAGTTTACAAGACGAATTAAATTTTCAAATCAAATGTACGTTCAAATCTGTTTCCGTATATATTATTTACGCTTTTGTGTGTAGACACTGTCCATATGATACGCCCTACTTGACAAGGAAAATATTTATAGTAATTTTGAGTAAATTTGTTAAATATTGTCCTTTGTGAAAAATGTTAGTAATGCTTTGTACCAAATTGTAGTTGTCCTGAATATGAAGGGATACTCCCTTTGAAACGTTGACTTTAACGCAAAATAAATGTTTTGTGATTGAAATCCGAGACCAAAAAGCCATCTTTGAATCTACAAAAAAAAATAAGTTTCATTTCATAAACTTATTCTTGTAAGTCCCAGCTGTTGATTGGTGCATCATGTATTTTCTTTGCTGTAGCGTGTGCAATCGTGTGCGTAACCGCAAGCCGCTGAACGGTGGTTGATGGAATAGAGGGTCCGAATAGCCCCGTAAGCTCATTTCGCACAAAAGTGGTGAGCGTCTCGAAAATATCTGTGTTTTCATCCAAACAAAAATCATTTCATTAAGCTTTCCAAAACACTTTCCTGTTATTTTGCCTTTCTCATATAGAAAGGTTATGGAATCACTCTGAAAAACGTCAACCTAATACCCGCCCGGAGGGCCGAGTGTCATATCCCATTCGCCTCAGTTCATCGAGATCGGAAAAAGTCTGTATGTGTGTATGTGTCAAAAAATGTCACTCATTTTCTCAGAGATGGCTGAACCTTCCCATCGGCCGCTATTGAATTTTGTATCGATCGGAATTCTGGTTCTGGAATTACTGGTTTAAGAGTGCGGCCACACAGAAATTTCCCATATAAACTATAGGGACAATTAACAATAGAATTTTTATTTTTGATGCTAAATGTGTTTAAGGTGCATGAAACGTCGAGATTTGATGCAAACTCGAAAAAAAATTTGACGAATATTCACTTTTTTGGATTTTGGCACATATTTGCCTTTCTCATATAGAAAGATTATGCAATAACTCTGAAAAACGTCAACCTAATACCGGCGATTTTTTTGACTGGCATAAGATTTCTGGATTTTAACAGGGGCGTATTTGATGGTACATGGAGAGGGGTTACCCTCCCCCCTCTACTGTTTACTCCACTCCCGATAAAATACCCTTAAATCACCCTTCAGATCATCACCCCATCCAGCCACGACTATATCAAAAAGCATACCAAATTAATCTGGGGAGTCGTTCGTTCGTGGGACTTTCGCCGTCGCCGCCGTAGCAAGCAGATAACATTGATATAATGCTGATTAGGCTAATGAAGTATGATATTTTTTTTGTTTTAAGTGTTTCACCGTCGACACGTAGCTCATCAAGTTCGTGGCTGGCAAGCCATTGTGTATAAGCGCAAAGTGTACTAAGAATGTAATGGACATTTCCACAATTATGTTGAGCTTGAGCTTGTGCGACCACCCCTGGCTGCTACTCCGTTGTCGATCGGGACTAGCTGAAGTTGCACAGGGAATCAGTAGATAATTATGCTTGGGAGTAGCGAAACATCTTTCAATGTGCAACTCCTGGTAATCCTAAAGTGTTTTCTTTTATCAATACCGGCGCCGGCCAGGACCGAACGTAGATCACGGAAGGAAAGGGAAGGAATGGTTAGTCCGATACTTGCTTTTGCTAGAGACCGTATATACTACTGCGCACTCTACAAGTATCACGGAAGGAGGATATTTTTGTTAGTATGAGTATAGAAGTTGGATCACTTCTTCTTTACCGACGCCAGAGTGGTGATTCCACTACCTGGACTGGATATCGATCCACCAATTTCATGGACCGGGGACCAACGGCTTTACTTCACTTCCGAAGGAAGACGTGACTACAGATTTTTTCACCTCAGAAAAATCTCAACGACCTCGACTGGAATTGAACCCAGGCCAACTGGAATGAGTGGCGGTCACGCTTACCACTCAACCACCGGCGCCGTCAATAATGGACATTTCCACAATTATGTTGAACATAAACAGCCACCGAGCCATACTTTAGAGAAATGAGAAAGGCACAATTGCACCGCTAGGTGGATTGAAACAGGTTTTTAATTTTTATTTGTTGCAATTATCACGGTTTTATTATTGTAATGATTTTTGTTTTGAGGATGACAAAAATGAAACACGTAAAACACCAAAGAATTAGATTCAGCTGTCAGAATTAATATTTTAGAATAGCGGTTCCCCGAATATGTACGACAGTCAGAAGGTCTTCCGATTTTTTGGGGAAATCGAGGGGTCCGAATTTCCCCCACGGTCCAATCTGTTTTATTTTAATCATTTTTTGAATTTATTCATTTTATTTATTTTATTATTTGTATTAATATTATTAATTTTACTTTTTTTATTAATTTAATTATTTTTTTCAACTATTACTTTTATTCATTTCATCCAATCAATTTATTTCATTCTAAAAATGTTTTTTGATAATGTCGAGTTTTTTACTAAATGAGATGTACAAATCTGATTTTTTTTTTATTTGATTTATATTAATCATACTACTCATTTTACAATTTGGCAGCTTCTTAACAATTTTTTGCTTCATTAATTTTAAAATTTCATTCGTTTTATTGATTTTCTATAATGTATTCAGTTTATTCGAGGTAAGCAAAACTGACTGTTTTCTTAGATTTTCACAATGTTTTTACAATAATGCATATTTTCCAATAGTATGTAGTAAAACCACCAAATTAAAGCCGCAATCAATTTATAAGATGGACTTTTCCTAATTGATTGGCACTTAAATGACGCAAATCACTTAACAATTAACACCGCTAAAGTCATTTAAAATTATGCCACGTTTTCGTGACGCGAATCGAATTTTAAATTTTAGTTTTACACCTAGCTCTAGTCTCACATGGTCCAGTAAAGCGCTTTCAATTCTAAAACACACCTCAGTCATAACAGAGTTGCCAGAAATTGCCTACTGTAAGCATTGATCCCTTGCTTCAAGGATTGAAATATTCAATTTCATCATCAATTTTTCATAGTTTCCTCATCGTCTACCTTTACTGAAAAATACATGTTTAATTTAGTTCATTGAGGCACTTTGTTGGATCAGTGTTGAAAGTATTTATACAAAAAAAATATCAAAACCAATATGTCTGGTACAGCTGCGAATTGAGAATGATATTCAAACTTTAAAAATTTGGTAGGCCCGTTGGCATGATTTTGTTTTGGAAGGGGCCTAAACAGTTATTACATAAATAGATTGAATATGATCATTTGAGAAAATCACTAAATCCTGCATGAAAAGTAGGCGATTTGTTGATGTGGAGCAGTAGCTGTTTCATTCAATTACGTTCAGCTATTTTCAGCTTTCGAAATAGTTTGATGATAAAATTTTGTGATTATTTACGATATTACGTATTTGGTTTGCTTTTTGAATTAAAATGATTCGTTTCATTTTTCACAAACAGCATCATGATTGTAGAAAACTGCAACGTTTGTTTGATTGCATGGTTGCTAGTATATGTATATGTTGAGAAGTAGTAAATCATCTAACGCATCAAAGTGTTTCGAGTAGCAACACCAAATTAACTTCTGTTTAGAAGGAACATACAAAAAATGAAAGAGGCACTCTTGATTTGAGTCAAATTGATTGATCGTTTGTTTCCTCCCTTTGGGTTCCGTTTATCTCATTTTATTTCACAACTAACACAAAATAGGAACAAGCGACTGAAGAGGTCACATCGAAATGTTTATCCCAACTTACTAATTTATAAATGCAACCTGCCGTAACATTGTAGTCATTCTCCGCGATCGCCTATTGATATATTTCCACTGTTTTGCCGCATGTGTATATTATATTAACTGGAAATCATAGGAACCGACAAAAATACTGCTGCTGGTAGCAACATTAAGTTCGTCGTGAGAAAACATACAGATACGTACAGTAAACCCTATATTTTACCATTCTTGCGCTGTTTGCTTTAACAAGATTTTTTCACTTTAGCTTATCACGGTTTTTCTGACAAACAAAGTTTTTAGTATGGAACGCATGCCTGATATGAAAATGATATTGAGTGTCTATAAAAACGGTAATGCATTCAAATAACTGACTTCTCAGTTCAACCGATTACTTGCTACATGCTCATTTGGGAAAGTTTTTATACTCAATCCTCTTTAAAATTTCTTCATCGACATTCTTTCGTGAAATTGTTCCAACCATGTCTTGCTTTTTCACGAGATACAACTTTGCTAAAACATGCCGAAATGAGGGTTTTTCTATAATCTATTTTTAGAAAAATTCTGGAGGAGCATAATCGCTCACCGCCCAAATTTCTAACCCTATGTGCGGTGTTGGGATTCGAACCCAGGTGAGCTGCGTACAATGCAATCGATGTACCAACTACGCCATGCCCACTCCCAGTAACGAAATGATATGTATTGTAATATTAGTTCCCCTTCGTTCCCAATTAAAGAAATTAAATTCAACGTGATTGTTTCCATCCTCAATCCAGCATTCTTTCTTACTTCTCATATTTCTCTAACGTCGTATTGTACATACTCATCACAGTCGTTATTCCTAGTAAGCTTTGTCTGACTAGCGGCCATTAAAGGCAAAAATATATAATGTGTGAAATAGAACTTACCACGTGAATGGACTCTGCCCCAATACAATCCTAATCATAGTGCAAACCGGCTTCAAAGCGTCCGAGGTGATTTAGATTTTCCTAGCTACAATCCTACCTATCCGATGTATGTACAAATAGAAATGCATTACAAGCTGCGATCCATTATAGCATTGAAATCGAATGCACCGAATCCCACAAATCCTTCACTGAACGAGTGGGGTGAAATTGAAAATGCAGCCTTAGAGTGAAAAGGGAATATAGATTTGTAACTTTTGAAAGGGGGATTTTTCGTTCCGGGTGCTATAATCAATTTTGTTCAGTCTGTGCCGGTTGCATTGGATTATTCGAAGGGGTGTACAATTTTATATTATTCAATTAAATGATTGCACTCTGAATTGAAATTCTAAAACAGTCGAAAATGCCTTAAATTTCCCCATATATTCCGGTCCAGATTCAAACTTCATATATGCAAAATGTAACACACGAAAAACTCTCCATTCCCTTCCCCACAGGGTACTGGCCGTTCGGCGTGACGTGGTGTAACATTTACGTGACCTGCGATGTGCTGGCTTGTTCGGCAAGTATCCTGCACATGTGCTTCATCAGTCTTGGCCGCTATCTGGGCATCCGGAATCCACTCGGGAGCCGGCATCATTCGACAAAGCGGCTGACGGGGATCAAAATAGCGCTCGTATGGCTGCTAGCGATGCTGGTCTCCAGTTCGATTACCGTTTTAGGTAAGTCCCCGAATGGGAACTGGCACCGGATCGGTGCTGCCGATAACACTAGGTAAGGCTGCAAATATCTACCAAGAAGCCAACCGCAGTCTTGTTAAGGGGGGTGCGGGTAGCAAGGGGAGCGGGTTCGCTTCTCTTTGCTAAAACCTTCTATATAAATTTGCTACTGGATACGGGTCAGGAGTCGTAGCTTCTTTTTCGATATAATTTCAGTTTTCACCGAGACAGGAACAACGTAATTTATCATCTGAGCTTAGCGTGTACTTAAAATTATTTTGTTCATGACATCGTTAGCTACGCTCTTGAACTGCTCTCATTACCGTGTAAATAACAATTTTTGATGTCTGTCGGCAGGTATCATAAACGATAACAACATCATGCCCGGTCCGCGGGAGTGTGTCATCAACAATCGAGCTTTCTTTGTGTTCGGCTCCTTAGTCGCATTCTACATCCCTATGGTGATGATGGTAATAACGTATGCGCTTACTGTGCAGCTACTGCGAAAAAAGGCCAGATTTCTTGTGCAGCATCCGGAGGGGGAGGTTTTCCGACGGTAAGATTTGTTGCAATTTAAATCGTAGATAGTTACAATCTAGAAGTGGTAGAGGAGAATTATCGGAGAGCATTTCGAACCCAAAAAAGGACAGAAGACAGAAGACAGAAGACAGAAGACAGAAGACAGAAAACAGCAACAACTACGCTTCATGGCCAATCAAAGCAACAAGAAATTTCAGCGCATTGTGTGGTCGCCGTAGCTTTTGACTCTTCTGGTAAATAGGGCTTACGAGGCCGTCCCGATCACGCAGTCGATTACTTCCTAACTAATTAGAAACGCCTTAATATCAATGACAAATTTCGGACAACTGTTACAACTGACCTTTGATCGGTTTTCCACAGTCTGGGCGGTCGTATGGCAGCAGTGAAGCACTCATCTTCCGGGGGAGGAGCTGGTTTCTCTTCCCAAGCCGACACTTCCTGCACGATTTTATCCAAAGACTCACTGGAGCTGCAAAGGAATAGCATCAACAATAACTGTAAACAGCTGTCCCCCACCGGGACAGCCCCCTGGCGGTTACATGGATCCAATCTGGACAGGTAGGTAGGTAGGTAGCGATAGATCATCGTGGGAAGGGAAAAGTATAATAACAGAATAAATACCGAGCTTCGGTGGATTGGTGAATGAGATGTAAAATGAGTTACAATAAAAATAAATTTAAGCTAAAAAAAGATTGGTGCATGTAAACTTTAATTTGTTTTTTCTTATGAAAAAAAAAATGTTGGTTCGTCAATTTCGCGCTGGCACAAATAACATTTTTATAGATTGAAAGCAAGTATGAATTTGGTAAATCCAGGTAAACATTGCTGCACTATTGAATCTATTGCGGCATGTTTTCCATTACCAATAATCAATCACTATCAATGGGCTCTTGGAGCGAAAATCCCCCCCTCGTATATCATTAAATATAATCCATGATTCCAAAATTCAATATTGATCCCGGTGCCCTTACTTTACTCGATTAAAAAGATGTCCCTCTCTCCTTCCGAAAGCAGGATTGGCATCATCTCTGGAGCACACCCGGTAACCGGGTACAGCAACGGTGGTACCGGTCCTTCCACTCCAATCGCCGGCACCGGGGCACGAGCGGTCCAGAAGCGGGGCCAACAGCAGCTGCATCAGTACCATCCGCAGCAGCACCACCATCACCACAACCGCCGCCATCACCATCGCCATTCGCCGAAGCTGGGCGGTACATGCGATCAGAGCACCCAAACACCCGACAGCATCGAGCGCGAAACGAGACGGCAGAAATTTTGCTCCTTCCGACTAAACCTGAACAGCGTGCCGACACCGAGCATAAATTTCAACCTGAATTTCCTGGCCAGTAAAAAACGTAACAACCTTTCGGCGAACGCGGTGGCAACGGAGCAAAAAGCTACAAAGGTATAATTGATTGCACTTATATAATTAATGGCAACCCGCGCCATGGTCTTTCCAATACTCCACAGCGCACACTGTGTATTGTCATCTGCGCCGTTGGTTGGTTGGTTGAATTTTCAGTTTGCAACAAGTGGAATCTTAAAACTTGTGCAATTGTAGCAATTTTTCTAAAAGTTCACTTTTATCCAATATCCGGAGAATATAAATCATAATACAGTGCGTTCCAAAAATATAGGATTTGCTTATTTTTGGGCAAATTCAACAATTTTTGCGTGCTGCCCTTAAAGGTTACAATGCTAGGATCATCCACCTATTTATATTTTGTGGCCAGTATAGTTCTGGTTGTTATATGGAGATCAAAAATTCTTTCCTTTCATTAAAGAAACTGTTGTTGCGATGGTCCACGATCAATTTTTGTCAGTAGGGAACTCGATATCAGTTCAAGTCCAGTTGGACAAATTGCCCATCGTCCTTGCAAACCGACCTCGTCGTCATCTGCAAGTTGAAATAGCCTATAGAAAACTACAAGATATATGTATATGATACAAATTAGTTGACTGTTTTTGTTACGCATACATTGGGCCGTTCCCCAAAAAAGTGCTCATGGATGTTTGCTTCGTTAATCCACCAACGATCTGCCGTCAATAGCTGCGTATGTTCAGCTTTCATCAAGCTTTTTGTTTTCAACGTCGCGTACTATTTGAAATTATCAAGCGTTTTGATGTTTAGAAAGTCTTCATAGGGGAGCTATGTGTAGGATGAACAAGGAGGGGGAGGGGTAAAGACGTACCCTTGGGTATTTTAGGTATATATATATATATATATATATATATATATATATATATATATATATATATATATATATATATATATATATATATATATATATAGGTAGAATTTAAGTTTTTTCAATTACTCTGATTGGATTAACGATGAAAAATGAAATTTTTGCATATTAAAAAAACGTAGAACTATTTAGTCTACCTTCGACTATTTTTATGCAATTAGACTATTATAAATATTGTAGAAAAATAGTATTGAGCATCGGAAGATAAACATTGAACACTTTTAGCACTGCTATAGAAGCATCCAAAATGCGAATAGTTTTAGTGCTGTATGTGCGCTAGAAAAAGTTGGGCATGAAATGGTTGATTACATGGAGCCAGAACTGGCCATATAAACGAAATGACATGCTACACAATACGTTGCGTTGCGTTGCGTTTTGACGATGATTTTGGCGGATTGCACACTGACTTCATCATGTATGACTGCTGAATATCTAACAACAGTTGCTTAGGAACGACGACGATTCATCAGACTCTTCTATAGGTGTCGCGGAGTTGGTGGTTTGGAAGGGTACAAGGTCTAGGTTTCGCTCTAAGCAAGCGAGGCGACCTATAAAGAATATTTTATTATTGATTAGTTAGTCTTCGAGTACACGATCACTCGAAAAAGAAAAAAATCTTGTTTAGTTTTTGGTTCTTTTTAAACTCTGGGCAGCCGGCTACCGAGAGCATCCTATGTTTCCTAAACAAAAGCAATTTGAACTTCACACAGCCGACCGTGGGAGTATTGCCTAGAAAAGCTAATCTTATATGCGTAATGGGCCGGATCTCTATCTATTGTAACGGTATTTAGACATAATTCGCTACTTCTTCTCTACGATATATTTATTTGGATGAAAACTACCGAGTGTTAACACGTTAAACAGACAAAGAGTTATGATAGCGCGAGATGTTATAAATCAAGGTATGTATTTCCTATTTTACGTATCGAATGATTTGTAAAATACACGTATACGAGCGATACACTGAAACCTCCATTTACGAACTCTTTTTTTACGTAATATTCGATTTACGTAACTTTTTTTACGAACTAAATTCGAAATAACGAACACTTTTTGGAAAGTTTGAGTTCGTATATAACAGCATGAAGCTATTGTTACTAATATAAGTTGGGTATTTTCGGAATAGTGTTGACTAGTGCACGACGGACATCGATGTTTTGAGCCATTTTGGAATCCAAGATAGCGATTTCCGGTTTAGATAAATTCTCTATAACCTCAACAATATAAGTATTTTAGGAAGAGTGCATGACGGAAATCGATGTCTTGAGCCATTTTGGAATCCAAGATGGCGACTTCCGGTTTAGATAAATTCTCTATAACCTCAACAATATGGGTATTTTAGGAATGGGGTTGACGAGTGCATGACGGAAATCGATGTATTGACTAGACGAATGCATGACGGAAATCGATGTATTGAACTATTTTGGAATCCAATTCTCTATAACCTCAACAATATGGGTATTTTCGGGATAGAGTTGACGAGTGCATGACGGAAATTGAACCCATATTGTTCGTCATCAAGAATAATGATCAACCGGCAATCGTCATATTGAACTTGGAAAAGTTTCCAATTATCCATTTTCAGCATCTACTTGTCAAGCCCGTTCCAAAATACCCATATTGTTAGGGTTATCGAGAATATTGCTCAACCGGAAATCGCCATCTTGGATTTCGAAAAGGTTCTAATTGTCCATTTTCAGTATCTACTTGTCAACCCCGTTCCAAAAATACCCATATTGTCAGGGTTATCGAGAATATTGCTCAACCAACGATTATTAATAAGAATGTGAAGCAAACTTTTTTTACGAACTAAATCCCAAATAACGAACACTTTTTTTACGAACTAATTCAATTTACGAACCCCCGGTTTGGTTCGTAAATGGAGGTTTCAGTGTAATAACGACCATTGAAGAGAAATACAAAGAATTGTTAACCTGATACACGGACTAGTTGGAATAACGGAACTTAAAATTAGATTCATAAAAACAGACGCGGCGAATTTTCAGTACGTCTTGACCCGTGATCATCTATAGTAGTCAGATTGAAGTCTTGTTGCGGCTGATTTCCGATCAGATATTCATTTTTACGGTAGTGTTTCCTTGATTACATCATTTCGCACCCTCTCATTCTGCTACTATCGGCAGAAGCTTGATAGCACCCAGTCGTCGCCGGTCTAAGGACCAAATATCATCAATAGACTTAGACTCGCGTGGAGGCATGAGATAGGAGTTTGTGAGAACTAAAGAGATTAAAAAAACAAAGAAACGGCATGCTCCGTCCTGAATCCGAACTCAGCTATAAGCTTCTACAGCTGAATTGAAACTCCAAACGGAACATGGCGTCTCCTTACCATTTCAATCCCTTTAGTAAAGATTATGGTATCTCACCGTTTGACGATCCTAAATGACATGTTACACAATGTACCATAAACGCCGGTTCCTGGACCATGGCAATTTTACTTAAATTCTGCTAAAAGAAAGAGAGGCAACGATGATACAGATTCCAATTCTTCTAAGCTGCTACGAGGTACTGATGCCGCCGCTTTATTGACATCGTCCATCGCTATATGAATCGTAAAGATAAAAAGTTTTAGTTGTATCTGTCAGGAAATTCGCCCGATGTTCCAGATGAAAGTGTCACCAAGCTATCGATGGACAAACTCGGAAATTCGGACGCCTCTATACTTAAGTTGGCTCCTTGTGGTAAAGATCCTGAAACGCCGAATTTTTTCTGGTACAATGTTGGCATGCCCACGGATCTCAAAGATAATGCTATGACGGCGTGGGCGTCTACATGGCCAGAAGGGATTACTTATCGTGAATTCGAAGAGAAGTCGGATTCCAGGAAGGTTTTTTTTTGGAAATCGAATGCGCCTGTCTCAGCATCGATGACCTCCACTGCTCTTCGCCCATTCCCAACTAGTTATATTGCCTGATCTACTTCCTGTCTTGCCTGTTTCCGAAGTTGTTGCACATTTCGAGCAGTTTCTTTCCGCTTACTACTATAACGTGGGAGGAATGAGAACAAAAACACAAGAATTGCATCTAGCGCTTGCTTCTAATGATTACGACGACATTGTCCTAACGGAAATCTGGCTGCACGAAGACATATTAAACGCTGAACTCACGTCGAACTACGTAATTTACCACTGTATTATCTGCGTCGAAGCGGTAACGTCCTAATAGCGGCAAAGAACAACATCGCAGGTTCGCAGGTACGCCTGTTAGGAATTGGAGCAAATCGCCGTGCGTATCGCCCTCTCGAATCAATCTGTATATATTAACTGTGTTTATCTAAGGCCAAATCTTTTCAAAGTTATTTAAAAGCTGCACGTATTCAGCTGCATCCCACATTATCTCGGAGTTTGTCACGAAACGATCAACAACTTCTAACCTAACACTGTTATATTGTTTCTCGTCGTCAAGAAACGTCATCAGGTGGACGTAATTTATATCGAATTTTCAAAAGCTTTTGACAAAGTACCACACAATATCGCAATCCTGAAATTAAAACGTTTAGGATTTCCGACCAGGCTGACTAACTGGATGAAGTCTTATCTTTCCGATCTCTGGGCATTCGTGAGGATAAAAAACACGCGCAACAGCACATTCAGAACAGCCACAGGTGTACCGCAAGGCAGTCGTTTGGGCCCGCTTATTTTTATTTTGTTTATTAACGATATCTGTAGAAGGATCAAGCCTGGTAAATTGCTACACGCGGTAAATTGGTAAATTGCTATATTATTCCGAAAAAAACCCATATTGATTGGGTTATAGCGAATTTCGCTAAACCAGACGTCTTGGATTTCGAAATGTCGTTAAAAATAAATTTCTGCTAATCGTCAAGTCCATTCCGAAAATATCCATATTGTTGAGATGCGGGCCATAAGGTGTCTTCCAGACCCATCTCATCCATCTTTCCGAAAATCTTGTAAGTCTTTTGCATTCAAAAGGACTTTTGCTGATCCGGCTCTAAACCCTACTCCTTATGAAGGATGGTGTCAAGCCTCTCTGCTTGCATATAAAACCGTGGGAACACAAGAGGCGACTGCGTATAACGCGTGGAGATAGCGTCTCGGAGTCGGGACCCAACAAATTAGAGAAATCGCATTTATGGAATAGGCGCGGCGCATTCGTTTGCCATAGGTAGTTTGGTGAGGTCACCACCACCAGCAGCTGTAGTTATTCGGCAAAAGCAGCAACAACAGCAGCACCAGCAACAGCCGCACAGTGGCACCTGTTTTTTTATACCCCTTTTTTATTTATTGTCATTGTTATGTTTAACATCTATTTACATTTCATTATATTTAATCACATTCTGTTTCTAAGTGAAACTAAAGTGCCTGCACATTCACTATTCCTACGCATTGTTTAATGAATGATATGTAGCACATAAAAGTTTTCAGTATCAAAACTCTACGTAGTATCAAATCTTACGCTTTCTAAAGTTGGACGGAGTAATTCCTCGAAGGATAGCATTCGCCAACCTCCTTCAATAATCGCAATCTTGTTCTGCAAAAGCTGCCATGCTGCTGTTACTCGAGGGCATTCGCAGAATTTGTGTTTCAGCGTTTCAAGTCCTGCGTGACAATGAACACAGCCTTGCCCGTCCGCACGTTGAATTTTATGCATCAATTTCCTATGTTCGGTTTTTTCGTTTATTAGCATGTACAGTTCACTTCGCTGATCCGAGGTCAATCGTCGATCTGAGATGTTCTGCCATGTTCGTTTCCAGTTTATCCCTGGGAATTTCCGTTCGACTCTTGGAGGTTCTATCTGATCAACAAAGACCTGACAGATGATGCCCGCTTCCGGACATTGTGTAACTGTGGAGTGAGATTTAGATAGTTGTGGCTTACTGTTCTCAGACATAGTAGGTCTGCAGGAATCACGGTCCGATATTGCGCGTTCCGCAGAATAAACGATCTGTAGTACGGCATGCTGTCAAGCTTTTTTAGGTGACGGTTTATCAGTAAAGCCTTCGCTTTCACCGCTGGAAGATGTAATTTCAGACCCCTTTGCTCCTTATTTTTGGTTAGCTGGTGCATTGGAATTCGCGCTGGTACAGCTTCCCATATAAAGGTTCCCATCATTGACGTCAGCTTTCGATTATCACGGGTTTATTATTAATATTTCCAATAATGTTCCAGTACATATTGGTAGAGTACGATTTCGACTAGAATATTATGCAAAGAGTTAAGCAGCATACACAAATGCGACCGTGTTATTAGCGGAAGAGAAAGTAAACAAAGAGAGGCTCTCATTTGCACATAGGACCTTTTCAATAAGTTTGCTTGAATTTATTCCGAGTGAACGCATGTTGTAGTGCAGGAAGGAATGCCGGACACGATCGAATGCATGATCAAAATCGAAAAAGATTAGTTTACCTCTCTGTTTTCGTCTTATCAGCTGAGCGACTCTGTCTTTTAAAGCTAGAACAGCTTGGAATATGGTCCAATCGGGGTTCGCACACTTTTGCGCTTCATTGAAGATATTGTGTAATCGCATAACACTCACAAGCCTTGATTTGAGTATTCGAGAGAGAATTTTGTAATCAAAGTTCAGTAATGAGATCGGTCTGTAACTCCCAACTGTGTTGCCAGCGCCTTTCTTTTTCACCAACACGATTAATCCGTCAACAAATTTTTCTGGTATGTCAGCACTCACAGCATCATTGAGCACAAGATTAATTTCTCGGTGTATAATATCGAAGGTGCGAAGGTAAAATTCTTTCGCAAGGCCATCTGGGCCCGGAGATTTCCTGGATGCACTTGATTTGATCGCTGAAAATATCTCTGCGGTAGTAATCTCGCTCATCATTGCTTCGTTGTGTTGATCATCCGCTGGGATAATACTGTCACACTGAAACGCACGATCAGGAGGTATCTCTACTTCCCCCGTGCTCTCAGTATAAAGATAGGAAAAATAGCTATACATGTGTTCGCTAATCTCTCCGGAATCTTCCAACGCTTCTTCATTCTCGTTCTGGATTCGTGTAATTCCTTCATTCGCCAAGCTGAAACGTAGAAAGCGGCTCCCCTGTTACATGTGTCTCTTTTACTCGCACAAACATTTGCGTGTGTCTCCGTTGGAGGAAAGCATTTCGCGCTTTAATCGATTGATTGTTGATAGCATTGCAGGATTTTGGTAGTAGCTATCATACGCTCGCTTTAGCTGCGCATATAGTGTCTGTTGTTCGTAATGATAGTCTTCATAGGCAAGCTTCGATTTCCACTTGAAAAAAGACTGAATTTTCGGTTTTGTATACATCAACCACCACAGCATCCACGACGAATAGTTTCTACGTTGAGCGGTCCAGTATTGCCAGCGTATTTGGAGTTCCTCCAGGTTTTCGGAGGTAAGGACGAAGAGACCAGAAACCCCGGCCTTGTTCTCGGCCGAGATGAGGAAGACACA
The DNA here is from genome assembly GCF_030247195.1 of Topomyia yanbarensis. Classification (NCBI taxonomy): domain Eukaryota; kingdom Metazoa; phylum Arthropoda; class Insecta; order Diptera; family Culicidae; genus Topomyia; species Topomyia yanbarensis. The sequence goes on along the minus strand of NC_080671.1, from coordinate 358,423,825 downwards.
GTCTTACTGTCACCGCTTTATGGTTGGTAAACGAACACACATGCGTATCAATAGTTCTCAGCTGCTCACAAAGTCCAGTAGAAACGTACATTCGATCCAATCTTAACATTGAATTATGTGTTATGTATGTGTATCCGTCAGTTCTGGGATTTATCTTTTCCCATACATCGTGCAGTTGTAGCTCGTGCACCGTAGCCTGCAGTGCTGGACTCGCATTCTGCCCAGTAGCATCACACTGTCGCAATGTTTATAGCAGAATGTTTATGTTTATTACCTTCACCAACAAGCCCCTTGGCCCCAATAGTGGTTGCTTAAACTAATTACATTTTAAAATTGACAACATTTTCGCTTTTATAGCATTCCGCGTCCGGTTGAAGTCAAAGGCCGTCGCCACACTGTTAAAAATTCGTTGGAGTCCGGTTACAGCGCTCTGGCAACCATAGTTGGTTCTCCTGAACGGAACTCGCAGAAGGGAGTTATTACGTAGAGCTCGAACGCGGGCTTGAAGATCCAGACGTCCGAGGATTGTAGGGCAATCCACTCTGGCAGAGAGTAAGTCCGAGACGAACAGGGCTCGAGAGCAGTCCCTCCGAATGCTGAGTGTATCGAGGTGTATAAGCTGGCAACGGTTTTCATAGCTCGGCAGCTGAAATCTGTTTCGCCATGGGAGATGACGAAGGGCGAAGCGTATGAACCTGCGTTGGACAGCCTCGATTCTGTCAATCCCATTCTGGTAGTACGGATTCCAAACAGCTGAACAATATTCTAACGTTGAGCGGACCAACGCGCAGTAAAGTGATTTAAGACAATATACGTCCCTGAAGTTTTTCGCTATTCGGAAGATGAACCCAAGCTGTCGTGATGCCTTATCCACGATGTATGACGTATGTGGTTTGAATGTTAATGCCGAATCCATGATGACTCCGAGATCTTTGATGTGAGAGTGTCTTGGAATGCTCGAGCCGAAGAAATGGTAGTTAAACTGAGTCGGTTGGCGTTTCCGCGTGAACGTAACGATTGAGCATTTGCTCGGGTTTAAAACCATTCTGTTTTGATCACACCACGTGCTAAAGCTGTCCAGATCCCTCTGAAGAAGCTCGGCATCGGTTTTATCCCGTATTTGTTGAAAAATTTTCATGTCGTCGGCGAAAGAAAGGCGGGGTCCTTGTAATGTGAAATTGACATCATTAAAGTAGAGGAGGAATATTACTGGACCGAGATGGCTTCCTTGTGGTATGCCGGATGTAGCGAAGAATGGTGCAGATAGACAGTCCTTAATGCTGATTTGGAGTTGCCTTCCATCGAGGTAGGAACGAAACCAGCGCAGAAGTTGTCCATGAATGCCGAGTTTATCCAGCTTCGCTATTGCGATATCATGGTTGATTTTGTCGAAGGCCGCAGATAGATCCATATAAATAGCATCGGTTTGCAATCCGTCAGCGAATCCATCCATTACATATGTTGTGAACGAGAGCAGGTTTGTCGTTGTCGATCGTTTAGGCATGAAACCGTGTTGGTCATCTGCAATGTAGTGTTTGCAGTGAAAGAAAATAGGATCTAACACAACCAGCTCGAACAGTTTTGATACAGCACTTAAACACGAGATTCCCCGATAATTGTCAATGTTCGATTTGTTTCCTTTTTTATGAACTGGAAACATGTGCGCTGCTTTCCAGCAGGAAGGGAATGTACCAGTAGTGAGTGATAGCTCGAAGACTCGCCGAAGTGGTTCAAGAAGCCCGCTGATGCACTTTTTGACAAAAATCGAGGGAACACCATCTGGACCTGGGGAACAAGATGCTTTCAGTTTGGCATTTGCTGCAAGAATGGCAGCATTATCGACACAAATTCGGTTGATGGTTCGTCCTAGAGAAGGAGTTAAATTAGCGGCGGCAGCGACTTGTTGTGGTGGCAAGCGCTCGTTGGAAAAAACGCTTGAAAATTTGTCGGAGAACAGTTGGCAAATTTCCTTAGTGTCGGTGCCTAAAACTCCATTAAACGACATACAAGATGGCAAACCGGATTCCTTTCGCTGCTCGTTAACATACTTCCAGAACGACTTGGGCTTGGATTTCAGTTGACGCTCGACGTTTCGCTGGTGTTTAAAAAAGGCGCGTCTGCTTTGTTGTTTGTATTCGTGGTTGAGTTGAAAGTAGTGATTTCGTAATGCAAGTGTCTTATGCTTCGAGAATTTTTTAAATGCAGCTCGTTTGGCAGATTTTAAACGTCTTAGGACGGTTGATTGCCAGGGAGGGTGTTCATCGGTACTAATTGTTCGTTTTGGTACATGGCGGTCGATAAGGTAGTTAAGAATACTAGAAAACGTCATCGCTGCTTCGTTCGCGTCGTCATTGTTAATATTTTCGTCCCAGTTTATATCCAACAGCGTGCTAACGATGCTGTCGTAGTCAGCGTTTTTAAAATCGTAGACGATAGAGCTTGAGACGTCTTCAAAATTCACTCCTAAGTTACCAGCGAATACAAGATGTAGTGGGGGATGATGACGCACCTGCTTGACTAAAGGAGTCGGTGCAGTGCAGCAGTACGGAGCGCAGTCCCGGGCACTTACAAAGCAGAGGTCCAATGTACGTCCATTCTCGTTGGTGACATTATTAATTTGCCGAAGAGTTGCGCTGCTGTAGTTGTCCAAAATACAACTGGCATTGTTAATAAGCGCAGATTTTTCAATATCCAATCGTAGAAAACCATTACTTGCTTGGCACCACGTCAAGCCAGGTAAGTTGAAGTCGCCCAGTATAACGATATCATCAGACGGGGCGGCGATCGAGGCGATAAAAGAAACGGAGGAAAGATGTACATCGATCAGGCTGGAATCACGAATTCTGTCAGGTGGAAAATACACAACACACAGGAACAGATTGCGATCGGCAAGTTTCACTGATATCCACACTTGCTCGGAGCTCGCCCACCGGTCATCGTTGATCACTCGGGCTTTTATACCACGCCGAACGGCGATAAGCACACCACCGCCTGATGTCTTGTGGCTGTTGAGGGCATTGCGGTCACAGCGGTAGACATCGAATGTTGAACCAAATACCTGGCGAGACAGAGTACGGTTGTCGAGCCACGTCTCGGTCAAGGCGATAACGTCGTAACAGCAACCCGTGGTCGCGAGCAAATAGCTGTCCGTTGATGAATTTAGGCCACCAACATTCTGGTAGTAAACCTCGATGTTGTTGGAGGACGGATCAGGTACAGCAGAGAGCGAAGCCATGTTGCCGTGTAGGAAGATCCTTTCGTCAATCTCACGAACAGTATCGGAACGGTTCACGGTCGCCTGGTCGACTGTGGTGAGGGATTCGAGGCATCCCGAATCAACTGCGTCGCGCCCCAAAATACGACTATCGTCGTCGTCGTCGAGAGAAATGGTTGGCATCTGATAACAAGATGTCGGAGCAAAAGGCAAAAAACTGGAAGCGAAGAATACATCAGCGCTTGAAGTGTTCGGAACAGATGTATACTTGCCATTTGCGGCAGGTTGGAAGACCCTTTCACCCATCCCACACACAGGACCGGGACGACTGATGATCGCTGGCTGCAAGTGCTCGACTGTGGCGGGGGGATCGAGGGCTTCCATAGTGCCAACTGCGGTGCGTCCCAGTATGCGTTGGAACCCGATGGCGGAATGCGGAGAGCAGGAACGGGGTGGTAGCAGCTTGCGGCGAGATTCGTACGATGAGCTAGAAGCGTGAATCGGTTCAACCGTTGTATCGTTACAATTTTTATTATACTTGCCGAGAAAGGCGGCTTGGAAGACCCTTTCCCCACCCACACATACAGGATCGGGATACACAGTTAAAGTCCCCAGCAAGGATGAAGTGTTCGGTTCTATGTCGCATGTAATACGCTATTGTGTTGTTAAAGAACCTTTCTCGTTCCGACCGCAAGGCTGTACCCGATGGAGCATATACATTACACAACGTTATGTCGTTAATCCGCAGCGCGATCAGACGCCCGTCTAGGCTTCTTTCGATGTTAGAACAGTGTATGTGCTGCTTAACGGCTATTGCAGTTCCTCTTCGGTTATAGTCAACATTGCAACATTGGTTATATTCATACAAAGTTGTTACAAAATTATAAAAATTAGTCTATATGGCTAAAACTTGGGGTTTTAACTAATTTTGGGTCGCTGAATCCATATCTGCTATCAGTTTTGATATTCCATATTTCATTTTTTCGACTACTTTTATATAAACCCATTTGAATGCGTTGGTCGTTAAAAGGTTAATATAAACATTAATCATAGTAACCAATCTCATCGGATAGCAGAAATGGTTGACAAAACTAGTAAAAATCACAAATTTTTCAGTAATATGATGTTGTTTAGGCAATTAATTTGTAAGGAGATTTATGAGCTACATGGCGTCTCCATATGGGTATTTTCAAAAACATAGATATACCAACTTCGGCGCAAAAATGCGCAAGATGAGCCCTATATATCTTGAAACTACTAAATAAATTTTGAGTCAGATTCATGATAAGTGACCCATGGGAGACCATCTCAACAATTGGAAGACGTATAAAGATAAATTACTGATATGATATGAAACTTTTTAATTGGATTTTTTTGATGCAGAACAAACGTAAATCAGTTTTGCACAAAAATATCCCATCTATAGTTTAGCATATTCATTCTTCTTTTCAATGAACTTAAAATTGCTCCAATCGGCTGTGTAGTTCTTGAGATATCGCTATTTGAAACTCTAAGGTACTAAAAATTCTAATGAATTGAATTGAACAGAAATCCTCGACATCACTTGCTTCAACGACATGTTTAAAATTCATTTTTCATCCGATTATAGTAAAATTTTGGACTATCGTTATTCAAATTGAGAGAAAAATAAAATAAATATTTACGAAAGAATTACAAGACAATGATTTTTGGGGTTTTGTCACTCGTCGTGCCACTGTGAGCCGGTTTGGAGTGGGGTGAACCGTAAGTAGTGACAGCGAAGTGCTTGGTGGAGGAGGTTTACATGTGTTTAGACGCGAGATACAAAGTCAATGATATTGAAGAGATGGTTCTCAGAATCCAAAAGGTGCTAGTGTTTGTCGCGAAGGAATATGACACGGCAATGCTCAAGGCTGATGTAGCTGCGCGAGGGTTGGCATCGGCTAAGACTACTATCTTCCTAACTCCTACTTCGAACCAGGCGGAGTAGCTGATTTGAGTGGAGAACACGCCAGATTTCGTGACTCTAGAGAGGGCAAGAATCTCTCCGGGAGCCGAGGGAGAGGGTGGGGAGAAGCCGTGCTCGTCAAAGCTAATGACGCAACGGCGTATGCAGCACTTCTCAAGAAAGTATGAGAAGACTCAAAACTGAAGAATCCGGGGGAAAAGGTGGTAAGAACCCGACGTAGCCAAAATGATGAGATGCTCTTCGAGTTGAGGGAAGATAACAAGATTAATCGATCGACTATGCAGGAGATTATTACGGTGATTGTGTGCAAGGACCTGGATAAGATCACGATGGAAGACGAACTGAGAGGAGCACTGAAACAGCAGTGCAATCCGGCCGAGGTGCACATGACCGGTTAAAGAAGAGGTACGGAGGAACTCAGACAGCGATGATTTGTTTACCAGTAACAGCTGCTGACAAGGAGCTAGAGGTAGCCAAAGTTACGGTTAGATGGTCGAGATGCTTATTGAGAGCTGCCCCACTAGTGAACAAACAAGCGGAAAAATGCTTCAAGTGTTTGGGCTTGGTGCATTTGGTAGGGGCTTGTAAAGACTCGGGTATATCTGGCATGTGTTGGAAACTCTGGGACACGCAGAGGCCGAAGTGCATGCTTTTTACTCCAGCGGACGGAAACGACCACCAGAAGAATAGCTTCAAATGCCATGCTCAAAAGATGGCTATTGAAGACCAGAGATAATCCAGATAAATCTGAATCTCTGTCACTTCGCACAGAAACTGTTGTGGCAGTCTATGGCAGAATTTATGTGTGACATCGCTTTGATTGCAGAACCGTATCAAGCCCGTATTAATGACAGTAACTGAGTGGTGTATAGATCGAGATCGGTTGCGATACAATTTATGGGCATTTCCACTTAAACCAACGGCCTCTTCATATGCAGCTGTTACGCGCCTCCAAGGTTAATAGTGGAGCAATTCAGCATAATGCTGGAGCAGTTGATCGGTCGAAAACCGATAGTAATTGGGGGTAACTTCAATGCTTGGCGTGTGGAGCGGGACCATAGAATAACCAACAGAAGAGGGTGTATCCTGCAGGAAGCTCTAGCGAAGTTAGACGTACGATTGTGCAATAAAGGTTCCGTTAGCATATTTTAGAGAGACGAGAGGGAGTCTATCATCGACGTTTCAGTCTATAGTTCTTCACAGACGGCGAACATGGGCTGGAGAGTATGCGGAACGTATGCGCATAGAAACCACCAAGCGATTCGCAACCGTATCGGTCAACGGAACCCTGCTGCAATACGGAGAAGGAAGACCAGTGAGCGAAAGTGGAAGACGAAAGCCTTCAACAAAGACCTCTTCGTTGAGGCACTTCGGCCGAACAGCGGAACTGAGAACAAGGATGTGGTTGACCTAACAAAAAGGATTGTGACGGCTTGTGACGCCACAATGCCGCGAACACTGAAGCCACGCAATAGAAGGCGTCCATCTTACTGGTGGAGCAAGACGCTTAGTACGCTGCGCACTGCTTGTGTCAGAACCAGAAGGCGAGCACAGAGATCAATATCGGAACCAAGGCAGTGTATCGGGAAGTTACAGCCACTTTAAAACGGAAGATCAGGCATAGCAAGTCAGACTGTCACAAGGAGCTGTGCCAAGAAGTTGAAGTAGAGGTCAATCCCTGGGGCGTACCGCGTCGTGATAGCGAAAATGAAGGGCTCGAGCACGCCCCCGGTTCAGATGGAATACCAAACGTGGTGCTGAAAGCTGCGATCCTGGCATATCCGGACATGTTCAGGATGGTGCTGCAGGAGTGTCTAAAAGAAGGTAACTTTACCGTAATGTGGAAGGTCCAGAAGCTGGTGTTACTGCCAAAGCCAGAGAAGCCACCTGGCGATCTGGCCTCGTACATGCCCACATGTCTTTTTGGATACACTCGGAAAACTCCTGGAAAGGATGCAGTTCGGATTCCGCAAAAGAGCATCGATAGTGTATGCAATTCGGACAGTGTTCGAGAGTGCTGAGAAAGCCTCTTAATAGAAGCGAAGAGGAGATCGATACTGCGCTGTAATCACGATAGATGTGAAGAATGCATTCAACAGCGCCAGTTCGGAAGCCATCGCTGCAGCACTGCACAGAATGAGAGTTTCCGACTACCTATGCGAGATCTTGAAGAACAGAGTGCTGCTCAGTCTCAGTCCAACTCTTTGGATCGGGATGAACGATGGGGCCTTGACACTGCGGCTCTCCAGGAAAGAAAAAAATTGTGGGTTTCGCGGACGACGCCCAAGTAACCTGTCAGCATTAAGCCATTGCACTGTATTGGCTATACATTTGCACTAATGTTGCATTTAAACTCCATTACGGCGTTAACAAGGCAATAAAGCTCTATATTAGCATCAATAATGCATAACTGCATAGCCAACATTTAGCATTATCGCTTGCTCTATATGCGTATATAAGGCTGATATAACGCGTACATGCTTCAAGGATCTTTAAAGCATGTAAGCTTTACAAGTGCATTTAGTGCCATTATAGAGCAAATAAAAAGCCTATATAATATTCTTCAAAATTATATTCGGGATATTTCATTTCCATGGAACATATGCAATATAGTCCAGGGAGCAAACGCAGCGCACTTACCGTGAAGGACGAGGCAAGATACCCCAGTTCTAGACTTACTAAAGGTAATTTTCGTAAAACATTCATATCATGTGGTCGGTGTTAAGTCAGACCGGACTAAGTCGCAAAACATCAAAAAATGAGATATTGATAGCACTGGATAAAGAATATCGTCATCTACATTCGACGTTTGCCAGATTTGAAATATGTAACAATAAACAAGAATAATGGCAAAAATTAATTTCCAATCATAATGTAAAGGATGCTGCGATTCAAACTTTAAACTCGTTTTTCTCGAAATCAATATTTTGTCACTTGGTCCAGTCTGACTTAATACCGACCATGTGAGAACGAAAACCCATTAAGGATATTCATTACAATGCATTAGAAGAGAGTCAATTACGGTTTTAAACAGAACATTTTATTTTGTTTTTTTTCCTTTTTTTGCTCATCACACCGAAAGGAAACATAAGAAATGGTTTTGAAACCATGGTGGACAATGACAGGCAACTGAAGCTTTTTAATAGCATTAGTAGTGCCAATATTAGGCTTTCACATTTGACATTTGTACGCTGGTGCTATATAATAGCATTAGTGCTGCAGAAAGGAGCTGTCAATCTCTGCACAGTAATAGCACTGTATTTCGCCTTTTCTAGCATAATATCAGCATTATATCAATATTTAGAGCTTCACGGCTATTTCAAATAGCTTTATATGTGGATCTAAAGCAGATATTAGGCTACGTTATAATGCTTATTGGTTGCTTGGGCGTGTCACTAACTGTGATGGGTGAGACACTTGAAGTAATGACGAGGACACTGGACGCGATCGAGAACCGGATGAACGGGATCAAGCTACAGATAGTTCACTACAAGATGAAGGTGTTGTTGATCGACAATTGCAAAGCTGTTCAGCGGATTTAGATCGACGTCAGAGGACATATATTGTTACAACGAAGCGTACACTGAAGAAATTGGACGTGAAAATCGACGACCGGTTGAGCTTCAACAATCACATCGATTAGGCCTGCGAGAATTTGGCGAAGGCAACGAACGCAATAGTGAGGACATGCCAAACGTTGGCGGTTCGAGAAGCAAAACAAGAAGTTTGCTATCTACTGTTTCGCCATCAGTGCTACGATACGGGGTTCCTGCCTGAATACTAAGCGGAACCGCGAAGAGCTGAACGCGAATTTCTTGCTGATAGCTGTACGAGTCGCGATCGCGTGGGAACAATCGTCGGAGGCAAATGCGTTATTCTCTATCTGCATCGTCTTAGCGGAGGATATCGAAAACTACAATCGGAGAAACATCGGAAGCGTGTGGAAGATGGTGAGAATCGATTCGATGGTGAACTGGCAGCAGGAATGGGACAATGCGAAGAAAAGAAGGTGTAGACTGTGGACTCTTCCCAAAACTTTCGACGACAGAGCTCCTGTCGGGCCACGGATGCTTCAGACAGTATCTTCATCGCTTCGGGCACGCTACGTCACAACGGAGTATGAAAACGTCGAGGAGACACTGGAGCATGTGGTCTTTGAATGTCCGAAGGACTGAACATCAACCCGGATAATGTCGTCTACAGAATGACAAGCGACGTAAATACGTGGAACGCGGTTAACAGAGCGGTGGCGCAGATCATGACTGCCTTACAACAGAAATGACGCCATTCAGTACCACTTCCTCGCTGAGCTTCCGACTGCTTCGTGAACTACTCGGTCTAGTCCCCGACGATAGATCTAGCCTACTGCGATGAAAAGTTCCCCGGCGAGAGAAGTTCGAGCCAACCAGCCAGGTGCTGTCAGTTCGGCGATTCCGGTAGAGTAGGGCATCCGGTTTGCTGGAGCCCCGGCGCGACTGGTGGTGTATCGTCGCGGTCTACGCGATCTCGTTCCCGGCGATGAATCTGACTGTAAGCTGACGGACAGGTCCCAGACGAAAGAAGTTCTCCCGATACCGATTCTTATTTGGTTTCAGTACTACAACTTCTTGAGCCCTTTGGCTCCGTAACCGGTGCCATTTAGCACCGCAAGCAGGAGCCCCATATCGCAGTAACGATGCCGAAACACTAGATAAAGACCCGACATTTCGCATGTGTAATCAACGTGGTTGTTTAAGCTCAATCAGTCGTCGATTATCACTTCCAATTACTTCAGTGCATGTTTCGATGCATTCACATGCCCTTCGATGGTGATCTGTATCCGCTGAACCGCTTTGCAGTTGCTGTCCAACAACAAATCCGTCTTGTAGTGAGCTATTTGCAGCTTAGCCCGTTCATCCAGCTCTCGATCGCATCGATTGTCTCCGTCACCGACACCTCCAATTCTTCAAGTGTCTCACCGTTAATGACACATCGTCCACGAAACCAACGATTTTCACTTTCCTGGGCAGCCGCAGTGTCAAGACCCCACACTGATAGAATATATTCGTAAATCGCTAGGAATTAATTTCGTACAAACAACTTTCATAAAATATACGAATTTTTCGTACATATGATGAATCGTTCGTAGTTCTATCGAAACACTTTTATTTTTTATTACGAGTTTTTCGTGATAACCACGACATGACTTCATTCAGCAAACGAGTCGTTCGCTGTTATATACGAATATCTTTATAATATTTACGAGCACCATTCGTCAAACCATCCACGTCAAAAGAGCAATAAGAAGCCATTGTTGCTATACGTCAAATAATTGTTATTGTCTGACTATTTAGTAGTCGTATCCGTGTCCGCCGGTTGCAGGAAGATTTCCTGAACCTTTTTCGCCCCCAGTTGATTCAGAATCTGGAGCAGTACAGAATCAGTTGAGCCGTCGCGAACTGATCGTTGATTTTGTATGAATAATTTTGAGTTTTTCTCTGCCGGAGCAATATCGGTGCTGTCAAACATCCTAAAAGATCGAATGCGACCAACGAAATCGTTTGTAATATACATAAACGTTTATTAAAATAAACGAAACATTTCGTTTCTTTCACGACAAAAATGTCGATAACTTTCGTGCAATGTAAACTAAATAAGTAAAATTTACGAAAACTTTCGTTCATCAAGTGGCCATTTCTTCGTACCACAATAAAGTCGATTTGGCCACATCGATTTTTTTAAATAAAAAAATGATGTTGTCAAACATCGATCCCAAAAGATCGACTGAAAACAAAAGGAGGCTAATAAATACGAAAACTTTTCTAAGATAAACGAAAAGATTTCGTGCGACCAACGAAATCGTTCGTAATATACACAAACGTTTATTAAAATAAGTAAAACATTTCATTTCATTCACGAAAAATAATGTCGGTATCAACGATAACATTCGTGCAGTGTACATTAAATGTGTAAAATTTACGAAAGCTTTCGTATGGTGAATACGGCCATTCTTGTTCATGAAATGAACGAAACTTACTATTTACAATGCACGAAAATACTTCGTTGCAGAAAACGACGAATGAATTTGTGCATTGCATGATCGATTTAATTATATTTACGAATTTATATTATCAGTGCATCGTACATCCCATTCCAAAGTGTTAGACAGAGAATGGAGCCATGAGTAACGCCCGCTGCGACTCGCATTGCGTTCTGCCATTTTGTTCGTCTGGTACAGCAGTGCTCTACTCTGGAAGTAGCTCTTCAGGATCTGGCTCATTCTTTTATGCCACGCTGCGGCATTGGTCTATTCGGGACTGGATGGCCCGGCGACTTCCCTGACTTTGGCAGCAACATCAGTTTCTGCACCTTCCTCATTTCGGGGATTACCATCGTCTAATGACCGGGGGTTTTCTTTGATTTTAGTCACATCGACGCGTCTTTGAGCTCGTCGTTAGTCACTTGCCACTCGACTGTGTTACCTCCTTCTTCTTCGCCGTACGGTGTCGGTGACCAGGTAGTTGAATTCGGGAAGAGACCCTCAACGATTATCTTTAGCTTACCCGGGCATATTTCAGCTGGTGTCGACCGACCCTCGTCTTCGTCATTACGAGTCAGTACGCGTCCCCCAGGGATTGGTATTTATATCTCAGCACAACTACTTATGGCAATTGGCTTGCTAAGCTTGATCTCCCGTTTTAAAAAGTCCCTACCTTCTAGATACGTCGCTTGCGCTCCTTTCTCACTCTCCGATCTTACGCTATGAGCCCGCTTTCTGGCTCTAAGACAAGCAGCGTGCAGCGTACTGAGTTACTCATTTAACCAGTAAGCTGCACGCCGTCTACTGCATGGCCCTAGTTTTCGTGACATTGTAACGTCACAAGCCGTCACAATTCTTCTTGTTAGATCAGCCGTATCAACGTACTTAATTCCGTTGTTCGCCGAAGTAACTCAACAAAGAAGTTTTCGTTAAAGGCTTTCGTCTTCCATTTTAGCTTGCCGCCTGTCCTTCTTCGTGCTGGAGCAGGGTTCCATTGGCCGATGCGGTAGCGAATCGCCTGGTGGTCTCTATGGGGATACTTCTCTCACACTCTCCAGTCCATGTTCGCTGTCAGTCAAGGACTACAGAATGTGGTGAAATTTCTCTCGGTACCGATATCCGTTTCGTGAACCATTAAGCTCCTAGCTCCTCGCTTCGCCGCGATCTACTCGTTATAGTCCTCGGCGGATGAGCTAGCCTCCACAACGTGCCGAAAGGAAGGTGTCGAGTCTGCAGCGAATTTCCTTACAAGGAAATATTTTCACAACTTTTGCAAATGAAGCTTTGAGAATTTCATTTAAAATATTAGGGATATTTTTGTTTAACATATTCATTTTTTTTCAAATTTCTCCAAAATATTTCGGGGGGGTTGGTTTTGTCCCCAAACCCCCCCCCCCCCCCCCCCCCCGCTACTACGCCACTGTCCACCCGGAATCGCAAGACCGACCATCGTCAAAGAATCGATACAACATATTTAAAAAAATAGAATTTAAAAAAGATTAAAAATATAAAAAGTCGAAATATTAGCGGGATAAAAAAGGAAACATTTCAGCATATAAAAATAATTGACGAAAGGGGTCTACTTACCTACTGAAGTATCTGCCGTCTTGATACCTGCAATGTTTTTCACTGCACAATTTTCTTGCGATTTATTGCGACCGTAGTAGTTTTGCAATGTTGCCGATTCAGTTTCAGCAAATATAATTACAGAAGTTTGTTTTTATCACTTTCAGGTACTCGGACTTGTATTTTTCACCTTTGTGTTCTGCTGGGCACCGTTCTTCATCCTGAATATCATCTTTGCGGCATGTCCCGAGCTAAAAGTTCCCGAGCGAATAGTCAACATCTGCCTGTGGCTGGGCTACGTATCATCAACACTCAATCCGATCATCTACACAATATTCAACAAAACTTTTCGGGCCGCCTTTATTCGACTGTTGCGGTGTCGATGCGAGAAGTAATGCAATGTTTGCACAGTAGTCATTGTCAGTACCTAATTCAATTTTTTTTTCTTTTCTATTTTCAAACACTCGTAGATCTGGTCGCCCCTCGAGGTATCGATCCGTGACCGACAGTCGGGGAACCATCAGTCTTTGTACCCCGACAGCACTTCCGTTGGCCGTTTCCATGCAGGGGGCACCCCTCTTGACACCTAGCAGTACCCAAGTGACGCCTCTTAGTGATTTTCGTGGAAGCTACGAGATCACCGATGACGATTGTTAGATCTCTCTGTTGTACCTGTCGTTTTCGTTTTAATTGAGAAAAATAACGTTAGTGTATATTGGGACACTCCTACAAATTATCTTCCTAGAATAAAAATGAAAATACATCGACTTCTTGGAGGGTCGAAAGCAGGTTGACTTAAGAAGCAACACAGGTTTAAGTAACATACGTTAGCTATCAGTAGGGTATAAGTAAACGGAAATCGTGCGCACACATACCCACATAAAACCCATTCACTAGTCAGATGTTTGGAATTTTGAAACTGAAGCAATGTAAACCCAAAGTATTACAATTTATTACCGAGCAGAGAACAGACCCTAGCAGTTAGGTCCTATGTCGATGTTAAGACGGAATGATGTTCAAATAAAGATAATGCTGTTTAACGTTTCTTTTCTTCAGTGATTCGTGTTTTGCGAAAGTTTGCAGGGTGTTTGGCACATTCAATCTTATTCTGAAATACGGCGGATTGTTTTTTCAAACGATCTGGTAGCCAAGTTGGTGCCTGTTATTGATTGCACCAATTCGAAACACAGATCTTAGAATTTCTAAACTTGTCGATTTTGGCCCTTGACGCGTAAAAAGTGTTGCTCAATTTTCTCCTTAAATTTGACCACCATTGTCACAAATTATCAAATTCTTTTGATCACAACCTCCCTCAGTAAATAATGAACTAATTTAAAAAAAAAAAACTTCAGTGAAAACCTGTTACGTCGCGTTCTAACCAACTCTCCCTTTCTTATACATATATCACGAAATGGCACATTTTGTCATAACCTCTCTTCCTCCTAAGCGTTACAGAGTTTATGAATGGTCTCCAAGTTTATGCCAATTACTGATCAAACATAGCCGAAACACAAATATTTGACTTACTGAAAGTTATTTACATTCTCAACAAAAACAGCGCAATAAATCGGAAGTCGGAGTCGATCAAAGTATGTGCTACAAAATGGCGTCAAATAAGGCTTATTGTTTCGATCAGGCACGTCGATATGTCGAATGTTTTTGATTTTATAGCGGCTTTTACAATATAAAATAAGATTTTGCGGAAAAAAATCACATGAAAAAAAAAAACTATTTCATTTTTCGATTATGAAAATCGATGTGTAAGCGTGATGAAATTAGAGTTTAACGGTTTAATCACATGTGATCATGTGATTAAATGCAATGCATCGTCCAAAAGTGGCTAAACATTTCATTGAATAGATTCCGAAATCTACAAGTTTTATCATATTATCCCGCCATTATCCTTTTAATTTCAGTGAAATTGAATGCTGGAAATGGTGATACGCAATTCGGTTAAATATCCAGCATTTTACTACATATTTCAATCTTTTCACCTGAAGCTTTATGAATTCATAGTTTATGAAAAGAGCGCATGCGCGTGCTTTAGTTGAATGCTTAACGAAAAACTTCTGCTCTACTTTTATTTTCTCTAGCTTTTATCCGGAAGTTATTATTTACCGACTGAACTTTTGTGTTTGTCGTAGCTTTTTCAAGTGGATTGAGTAGAGAGAAAAATTTCCTTCTTGATATCTAAATTGGCTGGTAAACTTATCATGGATCCGATTGCATTCTTTCTGAAGATTTTAGATAAAGCAAAAATATATGGGCTTTTGCCATTAGCAAGGCTATGGAGGAGACGCTTGGTTTTTTATGTTGAATACATTTATCCGTCGTTTGGCGGAGCCCTTGTAAAATATTTTCTGCACGAACAAAATTTGCATCCCCATGTTTTCACTTTGAAAATTAGCAGTGTTTCAAAAATCACTTCAATCAGCATGCGTTGAAAAAACCATAGTTTGACGAATCATTATGTGTCCCGGGTACCTTTATAGGTTTCAATTAATGAAATGCCCAGCCCATGTTTAATCCATAGCTGGAAAATGAAACTTTGTGGTATCTTAGAACTTCACTATGTCAAGCTTTTGGATTAATAATATTGCTGATATAGTAAGGGGGGGGGGAATTGGGAGGAGCTCCTTTACTAACCTTGTACCAACGAATAACACACTTCTGAGACAATTTGAAGAGTTTTGATACTCATATTGCTAGGTCATTATTAAAATTTATAAGTCATACCCTAGTACTGGAACATTACTCCGGAAAATCCGGATTCCCAAGAGCCAGATCCATTCATCCGGTTCATTTTTTTCATATTCAAAAAGTGGACGAGTTCTTAAATCTAAAATATATAAAAGTGTCAAAATCGGTTAAAGGAAGCCATAGTTATGAGCATTTCAATTTGTGGGTACTCGTGTACCCTCGTTGGCCTGTTAAAGGTGTTTTTTTTTTGTTGGACACATAACGGTTAAAATCCATGATTTCATCACTCATGGTTTTTTTGGCTCCTGAGGTGTGAAAACCGCCAAGGACTGAAAACAGGTTACTAGATTATAATTGCAGTATATAGTTTAAAGGCCCGATGCTGGGCTCAATTTAGATATTTAATTTTCATTTTTATCGAGCACAAAAGCAAAACAGAACCATGGTACAGTTTGTGGCGAAACCTTCTTTTTTGATAGACCTTGCAGGTTAGCATTCAACGGTTAGCGCACTCGGGTTTTAGAGTATTAAATAGTACATCTGCTTTGCATCCTTCTTCGCATTTCAACTTTTGGATATTTTCACTCCAGCAGGAATATTTTTTCAACGGATTTGAGATATGTTTCCCGTGACTATTGTTATAATAATATGTTTATTCAGGAAAATTAAATTGAAAACAAAGGACTTGCTTCAAAATATTCGTGCTGCTTGGATAAATGAGAAATTAAACGTACAAACATAGCAAAGTTTGAAATTAAATTCGATCTCTTGTTTTTGGGGCTGTGCCAACATAAGTACTCGATTCACACTCACAAAACGCGACGCGAGACAGGATACAACACTTATTGTCCTTACTAAATATTATAAGGGATTAAAAAATTACCTTTTTGTCGGCCGGTTTCGGGCTCGATGTTGCAAATACAATATACTGCGTGCAGTACTCGTCGAATAGAGAATTTAAAAAACACTGAATTTTCACTGAAGGTTTGTCAAGTGGAAAAGGGATGATATTGGCGCGTCGTCCTCGTTCATTATCTCATGTTCAGCATGTACATATGTACATTAGAGTACCCAGAAAAATCACGAATTTTTGAAAACTCAATCCGCCCACCCCTAAGTCGATTCCTAGTCCCACCAGGAGTACTTGCTCCAAATTTCAAGCAAATCGGACAAGTCTAGCTACCGGACTAACGTGCCTGAAGTTTGTATGGGATTTTTCGACAATTTACATGGAGAAAACCCACTAACTCGCATTTTCGCCGATAGATTACCGCATAGAGGGCGCCAACACTAACTTTTTAACGGAAAGAGATAGAGATTAGGTGTCTTTCACAAAGTTGTAGAGTAAGCATTTTTAAATAATTCTTCCGAACATCTCGATATTCTGTCTCACTCCTATGAAAAGTTAGTGTTGGCGCCCTCTATGCGGTTACAGGTGAAACTAAAATTTTCTAACCAAAACACTCGTATTACTTACTATAAATCTTCCGAACATACTATTGACCTAAACCTAACCATTATTTCACAAAAATGTTTTGTTCGTGCAAATCAAGTACTGCTAGGCCCCACACAAAATTGACTCAGACATCACTTCGTTAAAAGTTTAATAACTTCTTTTACCAAAGCCGGATTGACTAGCAGTCTTCAACAAATTTGTAGGCAATTAAACTATCTTTCTTATTTTCACTTTCAGTGATAATATGATGCATATAGTGCCACCTGGCGGCGAAAATGCGAGTTAGTGGGTTTTCTCCATGTAAATTGTCGAAAAATCCCATACAAACTTCAGGCACGTTGGTCCTGTAGCTAGACTTGTCCGATTCGCTTCAAATTTGGAGCAAGTACTCCTGGTAAAACTAGGAATCGACTCAGACATGGGCCGATAGGGGTCATTTTTTCCTGTCACTCTAATGTACATTGATTCCCATGCGTTCAGGTGCGCAGCTTTCCGTACAGTTTTCACGAGTTTCGCGCTGTCCCAGTCAATTGTGTGATTGTGGGCTATAGTGTGTGCTACCACACTGGAGTCGTTGCCTCTTTCGTGGTCGACAGCATGTTTATGTTCTCGAATGCGGACTTTGAACGTTCGGCGAGTTTGTCCTATATATACTGCGGGGCAATCTTTGCAGGGGATTTGGTGGATCCCAGATTTTTGATCGGTGTTTCCACTTTTGTATGCGACTTGGTAACCATGCTGTTTTAGGACGGTTTGAACGGGGTTAGTAATTTTGGGGTTAGTGTTGGCGCCCTCTATGCGGTCACAGGTGGAACTAAAATTTTATAAGCAAAATATAACTCGAATTATTTACTACAATTCTTGTGAACATCCTATTCAGCAAAATCTAACCATTATTTCACAAAAATGTATAGTTCGCGAGACTCGAGTACTGATACACAACCATGCACTGCTAGGCACTATGCAAAACTGACTCAGACATCACTTCGTTAAATGTTTGATAACTTGTTTTAACAAAGTCGGATTGACTAGCAGTCTTCGACAAAGTTGTAGACAATTAAATTAACTTTCTTATTTTCACTTAGAGTGATAATACAATGCACACAGTGCCACCTAGCGGCGTAAATACGAGTTAGTGGGTTTTCTCCTCGCGAATTGTTGAAAAATCTCATACAAACTTCAGGCACGTTGCGTTGGTCCGGTAGTTAGACTTGTCCGATTTGCTTAAAATTTGGTGCAAGTACTCCTGGTGGGACTAGGAATCGACACAGGGGTGAGCCAGTTGACTTTTCCAAAATTCATCATTTTTCTGGGCAGTCTATTGCGCACTCTCCGCCTCGTCGAGGTTTCAGTATTTTTTCCCTTCTTTTGAGTTTCTGTTTCTGATTACCGTTTCCCGGTCAGTGCCCAGTAAAGCAGTATTTTTCTAGTAAGTCGTCTGGATACCGTTATACACACAGTTAACTAGAGTTATTTTATACGTTTCCTCTTCTTGGTTCTCATACTAACGTGCACTTAGCAATAGGCCCGTGAAAAAATGACTTTCCCTGACGGCGGCTCATCTCAAGGTGAGATGGACGTCGAAACAAAATCGGCTCCCCGGCTCAAAGTATATCCGAGCTATGCCACCGGGCCATTCGTGATCTTCTTTCGGACCAAAGACAAAAAGTGGTTGAATATGTTGCAGATTTCTCGAGTTCTGATGGATGGATTCGGCTGTGACAGAAATATCGAAAATTCGCCCTGATAAGCTTCGGGTGGTTGTTAACAGTTTAAATAAGGCAAATGATATTGCTGGCTACGGGCCTTCAACGAAGGAGTACAGAGTGTATATTCCAGTTAACAGGATTGAAGTCTGTGGGGTCATTTCCGGTTCGAGTCTAAGTTGCGAGAACCGGCTGCAATATGGGACTGGCTGTTTTAAAGACCCCACATTTAAGCCAGTGAAGATACTGTGCAAACGTTTGCATTCAGCATCAGTCGCAGCTGACGGGATGAAAACATACGTCAACTCAGACTCTTATTGGGTTACCTTCGCCGGTTCAGCCCTACCCAACTACCTCCTCTTTGACAAGGTTCGTCTACCTGTCATGAACTGTACTAATTGCAAACAACTGGGATACACAGCCTACCATTGTAGCAGTAAGGCCCGTTGTGGGAAAATGATGTCGAAAAGTGTCTCTACTGTGGGGGAAACCCACATGATCTCCCGACATGTCCCGCGTACAAACAGCGCAAGGAAAATCATAAGGGTTTCCTTTCAGGGGCGCTCTTTTGCAGAAATGCTTAAGATAGCTACGCCACCGGCCTCTACGAACATCTTTACCAACTTGTCCACTGACGAAGGCGACTGTGATGAACCTCAGGAGGGAACATCTTCTGTTGTGTCTAGAAGCAATAGGAAAAGGAGGAACATTTCCTCCCCCAAGCTTCGTCGCAAAGGTCAGAACCCGATCAGAATGAAATAACAAGATTATAACAAAATTCAATTTTCGTAATATACTGTGTTATAAATTAGGTCTCGTTAGTAGTTAAAATAACATAAAATTATAAAAAGTAACAACGCGAGAAATAGTTTTGAAATCTTTTTGTTATGTGTTTCTGATCGGTAAGGCCCCCCAAAAACAACCACTGAAGGAAGTACTGGTACAAAACCGAAGCAAGTCACTCCCGGTATCAGAAACCTGAGTTCAGAAAAGGAGTTACCAGCACTTCCAGGAACACCAAAAACCCCAAGTGTTCCCTTATCTCAGCCAGAGAAATAAAACAGCGCTGGCTTAATAAATTTCTCTGACATTGTGGACCGTATTTTTCCAGCACTAAATATTTCTGACCCTTTTAAAAGCATCTTAATAAGCTTTCTCCCCGCTGTAAAAACATTCTTGATGCAGTTCACTGCTAAATAGCCCCTCCTTTCAGCGATTGTATCCTTCGATGGCAAATTCATCGAACGAAGTCACGGATTTAAACACTGTTCTACAGTGGAATTGCAGAAGCATTATCCCGAAAATCGATTCTTTTAAAATCTTACTAAATAATTCATTTTCACGACTTTAACATTATTCGCTTGAATCGAAAAGACTCTTACGGAGGAGTACTACTGGGGATCAAAAAGTGCGCTATTCTTTAAACCGAATCGACCTCCCCTCGACACCAGGCATTGAAGTTGTCGCTTGCCAAACCTTTGTATTGCTTTCACCTACATCCCCCTAGCCCTGACGGATTTGCGATATTGCGGAACTCCTCCCCGCACCGAGGCTAGTTTTAGGTGACTCCCACGGTACGGCATGGGGTTGCCTTCATGACGATTATCGATCTACCTCAATTCATGAGCTTTGCGACAACTTCAATATGACCAGTTTGAACACGGGTGAAATGACACGGATTTCTGCCCCTCCAGCGTGTCCGCCTTAGACCTGTCCTGCTCGACATCGTTGCGGTTAGATTGCATGTGAAAGGTAGTCTCTGATCCCCACGGCAGCGACCATCTGCCAATCGTAATTAATATTGCTAACGGTTCAGGGCCACCGAATACACTCAATGTCTCGTATGACCTCACACGAAATATTGATTGGAAGAGCTACGCATTCGCGATATCCGAAGAAATTGAGTCCACTCAAGAGCTTCCTCAGGAGGAAGAGTACGGCTGGCTTGATTCTCGATACCGCGATTCAAGCTCAGATTAAACGCGTACCAGATGAGAACGCTAACGGGCGTCCCCTCAATCCATGGTGGGACAAAGAGTGCTCAGACGTGTACGCGGAGATGGCCGCCGCGTGTAAGACCTTCCGGGACGACGGGCTGCCAGCCAGCTACCGACAGTACGCGATGGCAGAGACGCGCATGAAGAGTTTGATGAAAGCCAAAAAACGTAGTTACTGACGCCGGTTCGTCGACGGGGAGAGAAACATCGATGAGCATTCTATGGGGCACGGCACGGCGCTTACGAAACAAAAACAGTACTAACAAGAGCGTGGAATATTCAAACCGTTGGATATTCGATTTTGCCATGAATGTTGATCCGGATTCCGCCCCGACACAGAAGATCTACCGCGCCGCGTCCCCTCACGATAACGCGAACGAAACACCATTTACGACGGTGGAGTTCTCACTTGCTCTCTTGTCATGTAACAATAAAGCCCCAGGGCCAGACAGAATAAAATTTAACATGTTAAATAATCTGCCAGACTCTGCCAAGAGACGCGTGTTGAATTTATTTAATAAGTTTCTTGAGGGTAATATTGTCCCTCAAGACTGGAGGCAAGTGAAGGTCATCGCCATTCAAAAACCAGGAAAACCAGCCTCCGACCACAATTCGTATCGACCGATTGCGATGCTGCCCTGTATCCGAAAGTTGTTCGAGGAAATGATCTTGTTTCGCCTCGATAATTGAGTTGAAGCAAATGGCTTACTGTCAGATACACAATTTGGTTACCGCAAAGGCAAAGGCACGAACGATTGTCTTGCGTTGCTCTCAACAGAAATTCCGCTGAAAAATCGTTTTTAGGACCTCTCATATCGATTGCTCATCCGATGCGATATCTTGAACCCGTTAGTAATTACAAATTTCGAAAGGCTTGTCGAGCTCAATTCTCAAACCCGTACTTCGATTACATGGCATAAAATATCAATCCTTCTTCATACTATCCCAACCGTGTCAATCTCCCTCATGCTTCTGCTTCAACTGAATTCTTCGACACATCCATGAAATACGAGATTCGTGAAATCCCGGATCACATGCGTCAGCAAGTGATCCCAAGCATCTTTCAGAGTAAACTTCGAGAAGTCGACTGCAACAAGATGTTTTACATCGACGGGTCAAGCAACAACGGCTCCACTGGCTTCGGTATATTCAATCAAAATCTCACCGCCTCATCCATACTCAATGATCCTGCTTCAGTTTACATCGCAGAACTTGCTGCTATTCAGTATACCCTTGGGATCATTGATCTTTTGCTCACCGATCATTACTTTATTGTCTCGGATAGCCTCAGCTCAATCGAGGCTCTCCGTTCAATGAAACTTACAGAGCACATTCTATATTTTCGGGTGAAAATCTGGGAGCGCCTGCGTTCTTTGTCTGTAAGATCGTACAAGATTACCTTAGTTTGGGTTCCCTCGCATTGCTCCATTCCAGGTAATGAAGAAGCGGACTCTTTAGCTAAGGCGGGCGCTTTACAAGGTGACATATATGAAAGACCAATTAGCTTCAGCGAATTTTTCAGTATTACGCATCACAGAACCCTCGAAAGTTGACAAACTTCATGGAGCAATGGTGAACTGGGAAGGTGGCTACATTCGATAATCCCTAAGGTATCGACGAAACCTTGGTTCGGGGGGATGGATGTGGGTCGGGATTTCATTCGCGTGATGTCTCATCTCATGTCCAATCACTACACGCTGGACGCACATCTCCGGCGTATTGGGCTCGTGGATAGCGGTATCTGCGCTTGTGGCAACAGTTATCACGAAATCGAACATGTTGTCTGGGCATGCGCCGAGTACTGTTCTGCCAGATCTCAACTATTCGATTCCCTTCGGGCCCGAGGAAGATCACCCAATGTCCCGGTTCGAGATGTACTAGCAAGCCGCGATAATCTCTACATGTCTCTTATATACACGTTCCTCAATATCCAAATTTAAATGCCCCTATCTTTTCTCTTATCATTCCCAGAAGTGCCCTCTTCCACCTACCGTACCCCAACGATGGTCTGATACGACCCCAAGACGAGACAAAACATCTGTCGAATGAACCAACAACACGAGACCTACAGTACAACAGCACACGCGCAACGCGGTGTGCTTCCGATCCGTATCTGAGCCGTACTACGAAATCGTCTGGAAGAACCCCCGCCGGCTCGAGGAAAACCGCCCGGCGTCTTAATACTTGATGCATCCGTTCGAATCTGTAATCCTGGCCGTTGATTCCTGATGCCGGAAACTGAAAGTTTATATCTCCCTCCCCCTCTGCCAGCCTTGTCCACCTCTCTCCCATGTCTCTGATACACAGATGTAGGGCTTCGCCCCCCCTTGAATATCTTCCCAAAATTAAGGTGCCCCCCTATCTTCTAGTTTTAGTTGATCAATATTTAATCTCGTTAAGAAATGCCCAACAGTACCAACTGTAATAGCCCTAATTAATCCCTCCCTAATCTTAAAATTGAACCACTGTTAGTTAATAAGCTTGTAAAATGTTCCCCTTAGTTAATATTTAATTGCTCCAGAGATCTTCTAAAAATCATAAAGTGCATTGCTATACAAAGAACACACAAAATGACGCCCCCACCCTAATCTTACGAATATTATATTATCCCCTCTTGTATATGTATAAGTTAGCTGTAAAATTCCTTTAGTTTCATTTTAAATAAACAAAATTATATTAAATGTGTAACCTCCTAGTTTTAAGCAATTCAAAATGTAAAACAAAGAAAAAATGGCACCTTTAAGCTAACGCAAACGTGCCTTATCAAATAAAGGAATTGAATAAAAAAATGGGTGTATTGTATTTATCATTTGAAACCAAGTTTGTAAAAATCAGTTAGGAATTTGCTGAGAAATAGGTGTGATATTCAGAGCTGCAAATTTTCAACAGTTTGTTTTGAACTTGAAGGAGGAAAAAATCTCAAATCATGCCCTACTATGTTCAACTCGCAGTTTTTCGTTTCCATTATTCATTCAAACAGCCGACCTGCTTAATCATTTTCCATTCATTTTCAATTTCATTGACCCTGTAAATATCTTTTTACTGGTGTATTGACTAGGTTTTTCCAACAAAACTACTCTGAACATAGTTCTTACTGTCCATGTAAGCTTGAAAACGCAAAACATGTTGACATTTAACCTAAACTGGCCTCTACATAGCAGATGACAGCTTTGGTTGGTGAATGAAAAAGCATTAATTTGAAATGAAGACGTACGATTCAGTTATGAAACTCCCGCCAAATTGAAAGTGAATGATTGAGGGAGGCTTTGAGTTTGAATCATGGTTGGATTTGATTGAACTGAAAGTTGGCATTTGAAAATGAAAATTTGCACTACTGGTGATATTATCATACGAACTTTGATAGTTCACAGAAAAAAATATTTTGTAATTTTAAGTTTATTTTCATGCACATATTTGGAGCATGAATAAAAATGTAAAATTAAGTTCCACCAAAAATCCACACGACTTGTCATGCTTTCTTCAACGAATTTTATTATAATTCTACACGTGGATTGAAAATTACAGTTTCTTTAAACGGAAAACCAATGAACTTCAATGTATTTTTTACACGCATATTGCTGTAACATGAATGACATGTAATATTACACGAATGAAAGTGTAAAATTGTATACTTTTTGATGCTCCAATTGAGTGCATTGATTTTAACGTAATTTTCAATCAAAATTTTGGTTCAATCTTTGAATGTTTACATTCGTATTGATTTACATGTCATTTAAATTTCATTATTTTTTTGTGTGTTCCCCGAGAATATCAAGAACCGTAATAGGTGGCCAATATTTGTTTTGTTTTGATTATAGAGGTTTTAACCTTAGGGTCATTCGCCTCTTTGTTGGGTTAGAGAAATCTCTAACCCTATGTGCGGGGTTGGGAATTGAACGCAGGTGAGCTAGGTACAAGGCAATCGATTTACCAACTACGCTATCTCCACCCCCCTAAGTGGTGGTCAATATGGCCAAAACTACTTTGATTGGTCTTTATGGATCTAGGCCCACTAATCCAAGTAATGTTAAATCCGTTTCAATATGTATTGCATCATTTGGACATCTTCATGTTGCAAGTTTATATAGGAATTTGCTATGTGGCTGCAGTCTTCAGTCCATAATTCCGGAATTGGAAGTAGGATCAACAAAAAAATACAATAGCACCTTGTGGGAGCGTTAGAACCGTTCATTTGAAACTAAGTTTGTGCAAATCGGTTCAGTTATTTCTAAGAAAATTGAGCGGCTTTATTTGATACACACATGCACCCACAGACATTTTGCGGTCTCGACGATTAGAATCGAATAGTATGTGACACTTGGCCCTGTGGGACTCAAATGGCAGGTCGATTTTTGAAGTGATTTCCTAATATGTATATAAGAAAGCCAAAAATCATTTATATTTCCAAACCAAACTAATTTAATATCTGTATTGCAGAGTAGATTTGTTTCGTAGTGACGTATTTGATAGGTCGATTGATTTGAGGTATCAACTAATGAAAGTAGTACTGTTCGTGAAATCTTTGTTCTGGTTGTAGCTTCGCCAAACGGTTGACTGCTCATCATTTTAGTTTAACTGTGTAAATATTTTTTCAAGAGCATGGTAAGCATGTTTGGTTATATTCAAGATGATGCTGTTCGAATAATACTTCTAACATTGATAGTATTAATTCAGCAAAAATTATTAGCTGACAATTAACTAACATATATATTTTCGAAATCTGAACGGATCTGATTTTTTCAGATTTGGACGAATCTGAAGCTGACAAGTTCATACAAGTAACAAATAATGTTATAACTAGTGTATTAGGAAAAGATTGAAGAGTTAAAATAACTCATTTGCTCCTTTTATAAACTGGTTGTCCAGAAATGGACGAAAGCAAACAGAACAAAATCGAATATGATTTTTAATTATTCGAGTTGTTTGAAACACCCACAGAACATCAATTTGAAAGAACAATGTGATCAATGGACTAATTCGCTATGGACGTGTGTGACAAAGATCTATTTTGCGGAGAGTACAGTCGCAATGAGACGAGAAGGTATTTATGGAACATTGTTGTGTACCATTACATTGTATGATTGATAGATTATAGTGAAGACCCGATTTTATCAGCCCACGATTTTGTCAGCATGAAAATTTATAGTTGGTAGTTTGATGAGCTCTAGCTGACGAACCAAGTCGAATTCGAGTAAATTTTTTCTTGCCCATATTTTTCTTATCTTAGAGATCCTTAATATGAAAAAATCCAAATTTTAATTTTATTTTAAATTTTGCGCTGTCTGACCCTATTAAGCGAAATTGAAACTAAATGATCGGAAAGGGTTATGAAGCTATATCTAGGGACTAAAGAAGAATATTTCAAGAAAGAAAAATATATGTCCCGATTTTGGCAAAATCCCCATTTTAACAGCCTAAAATTCACCAAAGGGCTGTTAAAACGGATCTTCACAGTATTAGAATTGTCTAAAGTTGATGCAAGTTATTATGAAAATTCTGCTAGTTAACTTGAGTGCTTATGCTACAGAATTTGCGAAGTTAAAGGCTGATGAAGTACTATCTCTGATAGTCGACACTAAGCTAACAAGGCATCAATACTTATTAATTTATGCATAAGTAGTACAAAGGCGTCTTTTAATATTTGGCTAGGTTATAACAGAAGCGCTTTTTCTCAAGATACTTCCGATCTGTATACTTCACATCCTTGCTCTCATTGGAGTACTATGACTCTAAAATTTCATAACTTTCCCTACCCAGTAATCTCTAGCTAATTAAATGTCGTTAAAATGTAAAAAAGTGTTATACCTAAATCGAAAATACAACTAAGAAATCAACCGAATTGAGGCTAGCCTAAACAAAAAATTAATAAAATCGTCGATTAAAACCAACAAACGATACCGAGTTGACAGCTGAAAGTAGGGTTCGTCGCGGTGCGGATGTGGGCGATAAATGGATTGTCCGCACCGCAACCGCAAAAAAATAATAAAACCGCTCCGCTTGCCGCAACCGCACTTTATTTACCGCACCGCACTGCGCGGTAGTGCGGTAAATGCGGTAAAATTTTTATATTTTTAAAAATAGTGTTGAAAAATTGTTCCTTTGAGTAACCATATATAATAAAATGTTATTCTTATTCACACAAAATTTAACTTTAAGATTCTCCTCAGAATGTAATGTTCATGAAAAAATCAACCTTTGAATTTTCTAATAATAAAATTCCGTACATTTGAAGGCAAACATTATACATTCAAAACCGTTCTACTGCAGTAATAGGAAAACTTTTATTTTAGCAACCCTTCAGTTAATTCAAAAAAGTGGAATAAAAATGTAATAAGAAATGAAGTTACATATTTTGTTCTTTAAATTTTCATATTTTCAATGTTTTTGACATATGAAAATGAAATGGATGATTTTCGCATTTACGTAGTAAAAACCACCTTTCATTGTTAAAAGAATTTCACCAAAAAAAATTAAAGTCGAAATACCAGTACTTCTATATAGTAGCGCATATATTCCAATAAAGTGAAATAAAAACATATTGTATTTCATCAATAAGAATGACGCCATATTTGACAAAGAAAAAATGCTCTATACATTACATCTAATCAGGAATCCGGTCTCAACCGGTACAGAATTGATAAACATTAGAAAAACTGCAAAAAATGTATGATTTGTAGCATACAGCAGAAATTATTTTTAAAAATAGGGGGTTTTACGGACAAAGTATCCCAAAACTCTAACTTCTGCATTCCTCAAGAAACAGATATATTCTCATTCAAAAACTAAGATTGCTTCCTTTAAAATTGTATGAAGTGAAATTTTCTAAAGGCGAGTTCGAAAAATTCACATTGAATTTACACAGCAATAGAAGAAAATAGAAATACGATGTTGATGAACGAATGATAGAATAATCATCCTAATTTGGACCCCTTCTTATGTTGAACGCTTTCATACATTTGTATCCTTTACGGCCAATTACTCCAAATTCGTTTGGTTTGATGAAGATAATTATATTCTTTGGGTTGTGTTTAAGTCCCAGTATAATTAAGTCATCTCTAATTCCTTTAAATTAGTCAAAATTCACAGTTGAAAAATTGATATCGAAAACGATTCATTATTCCACGATTTCCAGCAGAAGTCGAGAGAAGTGATGCACTTTTAAATTGGATTCAAGAGTAAAAAATTATTGTTTTTAAATGATCTAATAATTTTGTCTTTATTTGGATCTTGCATTTTATGTATTTAAAATGGTTAGTTTGTGAAGTTTTACTTAGAAGTATGAAATAACTAGTCCAAAATATGTCGTAAAAATAATAGCGTCAACGTATTTCTGACACAGATAGATTTTCTTTTGTAGTAGCAGTCTGTTTATCAATTTGGAATAATCAAAATTATCACTTTGTCAATTTTTTTGCGGTGCGGTTGCGGTAAGACCGCGCGGTAAAAGCTCTTTCCTGCACCGCATCTGCGGGAAAAAGTGTCTCACCGCACCGCAGATTTTGCGGTGCGGGTGCGGTAAATACCGCGCGGTTGCGGTAAATACCGCGCGGTTGCGGTTCATTTAGCTTCCCGCTTCGTTGCGATCTACTCAATGTAGTTCTCTGCGGTGGACATTTCCTCCACAATGAGTCAACCTTTAGGTGCCAGGGTCTGTTGCAAAATTTCGCTTCAAGGAACTTATACAATATTCTATGAAAATAACTTTTGCAAAATAAGCTTAGAGATTTCCATTTAAAATACTATTAAACACTTCAACTAAAAAACAACCTTCCTGCTGAAAAGCGGGAGGCTCGTGCCCCTATCTTAAGCCGTTAGTACTCTAAATTTTAGCGAATATTTGCAGAATAATATTCACAAAAGTATTTGTTTTTATATGTCCGATGGCTGTGACACCAAGCTTTTACCAGCCGTGAACTTTATTCCAAACGCTCTGGCACCACTGACGCAGCTCGGGAAAAGCTCCCGCATTATCACTAAGTTCGGAAAGCGAACGATTTTCCCCTCCGCGCCGAGAGCCGGAGCCCGATCCATTTCCCATGCCGATAAGTGACAGAAAAACAACAACGAACTTGTTGCAGGTCAGGACATAACCGGGGCGAACATAGGCATGTCATCTTATGAAACCATGCTGGGGAACCGTTGTTGGAGTCCGCTGGCGTGCCTTGTTTGGTAAAGCGATTTTAGTTCTCGTAGAACAACCGTACGCTTCACACTTATTCTGCTGTGGCAGGGCAGTGAAAGCAGCTGCTTGAACATTCGTTGCAAGTCGACCTCGTGCAGGACTTGTCGTTTTTTTCGGGGATTCGCGCGCGTTTTTTGCTGTGTGTGTTTGTTAGTGCTTACAAAACTCAATGCAAGTGATTGAGCGGGTGGCTTTCGTCGCGTTCGGTGGGTGGTCAAGGTGCATGCTGCCAGAAGGATAACACAGAAAAGTGCATAAAACGTTCTATTCGCGCAGCAAATGGTGCTTCACTTTTCTTCAATTGTAATTTCTTTCGTTTTTTTTTTCTTCGCGGAACCCCTGGATGTGATGCTCTTTGTCGAGGATAGACAGATTGCCGCTTGTCTTTTCCGCTTTGTGTTGGTACAATTTTAAGTTAATTAATTCCTTTCGTGTTGCACGACGGAATCTTGCATAGTGAATGGAGATTTAATCTTGGCTTTTCGGAATTCAACGTGACATCACGTGTGAAACTCAGCTGTTACACATGTGTGCACGTGTGGGAGTGTGTGTGTGTGTTTGTTTTTGTGTCCCTGGTCGACGAGCGGACGATGTTTGATATTAGTGGCCGTTTAGGGAAACAAAGGACAAACATTACGTTCATCTCATTCCCCGTCCTTGCTGGGTGGTGAGGGTTTGGTCGTGCCTTGGCATGCTTTCGGCAGGGGAGAGTCGTTCTTTGTTATGAATTACTAACCAGTGCTGATGCTTGTTTTACGAGCAGTTCAAGAGGTAATTTGTAGGCTTAAGATGGTACTGGCAGTGCTGTGCTCTTATGTACACTTCAAGAGTCTCATCTAGTGCTCAGTATGGGGTGGAATGGTACAGCACAGCGACGTCCAGTTTTTAAGTGTTGCGCTGAGCGCGTGCTAGGAAGCAGGTTCCTGGTGATTTTTAATCTAATATGAATTCAACAATGTTGTTTGACTGAATTTATTCTCTATTAAGTAGTTATGTCTATAGTGTAAAATCATTCTCTTTTATTGTGTTATGAATCAATGGAAGTTAGTGAATCATACTGGAAATCAAACGAATGTATTCCGTATGTTACTAAAAATACAAACTACAAAACTACTACTTCAAGTGAATAAAACAAACTAAGCTTAGTTCGTAGTTGAGTGTAAGTATGATCAAATATAGTGTCTGTGAAACAAAGTTTTCCCTGAGCTACCGGTAGTGGAACGGCGGAGAAAGTTTGTACCCAACGTACCTGAGACGAAAAGTAACAAATTTCACATCCACATCGTAATCAAAGAGATTGCGTTTGTTGAAAAATCATGACTAATTCCGCAAAGTGCCTGCTTCGGTAGTGAAATGATTTGTTTTGATGGGGATTACTGCTGGAAAATTTTTTTTTCTCTCACGGTCTCGTTTGGGGGAACGTTTTTAGCGAAATGGCACATAATTAGGGTGAAATGTTGCCGGAAAAAGTTGGGACGATTGGACCCAGTCAGGGTTGATTAATTGTGCGCTGGTTGGAATGATTAAAATATTAGAAGATTTGCATTCTTAAAACTTTTTCCTCTGAAGCTGCTTATGAACCAAACCGGGCAATAAAATTGACAAATTACCCCAAAAAACTGGTTTAATGCAGATCCATTTTGCCTTCCTCATTCATGAAGTTTAGGATTCCCTGGTTGGCTATAGTCATTATAAAATTGTAAATGTTTAATATAATAATAATTTAATTTAATATAATAATAATTTAAAGTCACTTGACATATATGTACAAGAATCAATACCATGCGTTTTGTTTGATATTAATTTCAATAAGTTTCAAATAATTTTAATTACTTTGGATGTGGTTCCCTCTGCACTGTCATGGACCAACCATCGTACATTCGGGCTCCGAAGGTGCAAGGTCCAGAGTAGTAATAAGATCGTAGCATTGACTAAAATTGGAAAGTCGAACCTTTAGAACCCGTGATGGTGTTTTTTTTCTCGTCTGTCTCTAGACCGACAGAATCGGTTATATACTGGAACCTCCATTTACGAACCAAGACGAGGGTTGGTAAACTGCAATAATTCGTCAAAAAGTGTCCGTTGTTTGGGTTTAGTTCGTGAAAAAGCTCGCTTCACATTCTTATTAAAATTCGTTTCGTCAAATCAGTTCATAAAATCCAATGATTGTGAATATAACATAAACTATTCTACATGAAATTGCCAGGTAGGTATAATTATATTTACTATCGTTCCAGATATTCCAAATATTTCCTGGAGTGAAGGTCTCAATATCTACAAACGTAAACAATTATCTTTTGGACGTTTATGGCTCATAGAAGGCCATATTGCAAAGTTGAATAGAATATTGAGTCCAAATGAAGTTTTTTGGTTATTCAAGAACTTTCTGCATGCTTGTAGCGTTGCACAGAAGCTCAAAACAATTTTTTTAGGAACTTAATTGGATGGAGCTAAAATTGTCCATATTTGCGAAAGAAACGCCATCTTTTGGGTTAAATTCTTTTTTATGAAATTGGCCACAGCCTACAGAAAATCCAACTTGTTAACGAAAAGAGCACAGCGCATGAGAGTCTACAAGAAAGTTGTAGAGGAGAATATTTTCATAAATTCTGCTGGACAATTTTTCTCTGTAGATTATAGTTATCGATTTATGTGACGTTTTGTATGACGATTTGGCACGTTTTGCATCAAATTTTTAATCGTAACAGTTTTGTTATTGTTTTCCTGCCGTTACAATGTTCAGATATATTTTAATTGTGACAAACCACACAACTTTGCTGAAGAGACCAAATCACTGTGACAGCTTTGGAATTTTTTTTTCCCCACTTTTTGAACCAGTATAACTTTACTACGGACAAAAATGATCAAAACGATGATAAATACGTTTACCTGTAAGCACTCGTTCGGAAGTTATGTTGATCTTACAGACAAAGCACACTGGCGCTCCCAGATTTTCCTCAGAAAATGTAATGAATGTGAGTTCTAGGTTTCATTGAACGGAAAGCTTCGATTGAGCTGAGACTATCCGAGACAATAAAGTAATGATCGGTGGGCAAAGTATCAATGATCCCAAGGGTATACTGAACAGCAAATTCAGCGACGTAACCTGAAGCAAGATCATTGAGTTTGAATGAGGCGTTGAGGTTTGGATTGACTATACCAAAGCCAGTGGAGCCGTCGAGGCTTGACCCGTCGGTGTAAAACATCTTGTTGCAGTCGACTTCTCGAAATTTACTATGAAAGATGCTTGGAATCACTTGCGGCCGCATGTGATCCGGGATTCCACGAATCTCGTCATGGATGTGTCGAAGAATACAGTTGAATCAGAAGCATAAGGGAGATTGACACGGTCGGGATAAGTGCATGAAGAAGAATTGATATTTTGTGCCATGTAATCGAAGTGACTAAAAATCGTCTGCACAGTACGGCAGCCACAATCGAAGAGAGCGAGTTCCCCTTTTCGGCCTACGATGAGCCCTTTCCAGCCCTGGTCGCTACCAATGGAGCGGATGGAGACAAACGCCATGAGCGGGGCACACTGTGTGAGGGTATTCATGACAAAATGCGTTTCTACCTTTGGTAGTGACACTTGTGATTTGAAACGGCGGTTGCTTTCCCTAAATGATTTTGTCTGTCCCTATCACCTATGCAAAAATTTAGTATTTAACAATTTTTTATTTTAACTTTATGGGACATGGGCAAATGTAACACTATCGTAAGCATTTCTGCAAAAGATCGCTTAGAGCGTCGCTGAAGGGAGCGCTTAAGGTTCTCCTCGCTCTGTTTGTACGCGGGACATGCCAGGAGATCATGTGGGTTTCCCCTACAGTAGAGATACTTTTCGACATCCCTTCCACAGCAGTCATCCGCATGATTCCCAGCGCATTTCCCACAACGGGCCTTATTACTACAATGGTAGGCTGTGTGCCCCAATTGTTTGCAATTAGTACAGTTCATGACCCGCGGCACAAAGAGGCGAACAGGTTGACGGATCTTGTCAAAGGAGAGGTAGTTGGGTAGAACAGAACCGGCGAAGATCACTCGATAAGAGTCTGAGTTGTCGTATGTTTTCTTCCCTTCAGCTGCGACTGATGCTGAATGCAAACGTTTGCACTCCAGTGTATCTTCACTGGCATAAACATGGGGTCTTTGAAACAGCCAGTCCCATATATCAGCAACTCAGAATCGAATCGGAAACGACCCCACTGACTTCAACCCTGTTAGCTGGAATATACACTAGAGTGGGTTAAAAATTACATTTCAGCTCCGAGCAACTTTTTAGGTACCATTTAGGTCCTAGAACAACTGTGCAAATTCTTAGCTCGATCCCTGAAACTATATTTTTGCGCCCGCTGTTTAAAGTTTACATGGGATTTTGTATGGAAAAATGAACTTTCACAAAACAATTCCTCCAGGAGTCGCCCATTGCTTCCTAAAAATAAACCATTATGTGGCCTTTAAACCTTTTATAGAAAATTTAGTAAAGAAGCAAAGTCTCGAAAACCACGAAACGATCTGACGCTTGAGAAAAAAGTTATTAAGCTGAAACCGATTGATGCTCTGACTATTGATAAAATCTAGAGAAAATTTTCAATAGGACGTAAGTAACATTGAGAGCCTCTCTTTGTTTACTTTCTCTTTCGTTTATTACGACGTCATTACAACACTTTGCACTAATTTTCCAGTACATATCGAAAGCCGACGGTTTTTACTAGATTATTATGCAAAGAGTAGAGTAGTAAATGTTGAAATGGCCGAGTAATGACCAGAAGAGAAAGACCCCACAGAGAATCTCTCATTGTTGCTTACGTCCTATTGAAAATTTTCTCTAGAAATATTCATTTTTTCTACCACCACTGCTGTTGGTTGTCCAATTATTTGAAATATTATTTTGATCATCTCCAAATGTGTCTAAATCAATTATCTGTACTGTTTGGTCACTATACAAGAGTTTTGAGGAATAAATGGCGGCTTCTTTGTACATAATTAGAGAAAGTTAAAAATTTTGCATATAATTTGATCGTCAGCAGCAGTGATGCTATGCAAAGTGAAATTTTCATCGATCTTCAGGGCATCAATCGGTTTTTTCTTAATAACTTTTTCCACGAGCACAGTCTTCTAGAATTTGTTTCCTTAACAAATTTCCTATTGAAATTAGACATCTATGTATTTTTAGGAGTAGCGGGCGACTCTTGGACGAATTGTTTTGCAAAAGACGATTTCCCCATATGAAATCCCATGTAAACTTTAAACGGTGGGCGCAAAAATATAGTTTCAATGATCGAGCTTAAAATTTGCAGAGTATGGGACCCAAAAAGTTACTCGGAGCAAAATTTTATTTTTTTCATATAACCGTGTCCTACTCTAATATACACCCTATACTCCTTCGTAAAGGGCCCGTAGCCAGCAATATCATTTGCCTGATTTAAACTGTTAACAACCACCCAAAGCTTATCAGGGCGAATTTTCGATATTTCTGTTACGGCCGAATACCGATCCGTCAGAACTCGAGAAATCTGCAACAGATTCAAACACCTTTTTGTCTTTGGTCCGAAAGAAGATCACGAATGGCCTGGTGGCCGAGCTTGGATACACTTTGAACTTGAGATGAACCGCCGTCAAGGGAAGGACATTTTTGCACAGTGCACGTTAGTAAGAGAACCAAGAAGGGGAAACGTAAACTAATACTTAACTTGTGTATGTAACGGTATTCGGACGGCTTACTAGAAGAACACTGCTTCACTGGTCACTGACCGGCTAACGGTACTTAGAAACAGAAACACAAAACAAGGGAAAAATACTGAAACCTCGACTAGGCGGAGAGTGCGCAAGCTAACCTTGAACGTGGATTAGCACTATTCTTTTTTGCTATAGAGTGTAGGGACTGGCAATAAAAGACTTCTATCTCGACTGAGCACTCGATAACGAATGAGATTACACAGAAGCCTGTTTTTATGCGGTTTTTCATGTGAATTTATTTATGCGGAATATATATATATATATATATATATATATATATATATATATATATATATATATATATATATATATATATATATATATATATATATATATATATTATTATATATATATATATATATATATATATATATATATATATATATATATATATATATATATATATATATATATATATATATATATATATATATATATATATATATATATATATATATATATATATATATATATATATATATATATATATATATATATATATATATATATATATATATATATATATATATATATATATATATATATATATATATATATATATATATATATATATATATATATATATATATATATATATATATATATATATATATATATATATATATATATATATATATATATATATATATATATATATATATATATATATATATATATATATATATATATATATATATATATATATATATATATATATATATATATATATATATATATATATATATATATATATATATATATATATATATATATATATATATATATATATATATATATATATATATATATATATATATATATATATATATATATATATATATATATATATATATATATATATATATATTAGAAAAAATTTTGAATAAGACCGTACAGGTCAGTTGGAATATAATAAATGAACAAATAATCAAATTTTCAAAGTTATGCGGTTTTTACATTTCTTATAAAAGAAATGTATAGAATTTTTTATACGGATTTTCAAAGCTATGCGGTTTTTTATGCGGATTTTGAAAGTTATTCGATTCTTTTATGCAACCTCCTTTTAGTTTATAGATAAATCCTCGTGAATCCACATGCACAAAAAAAGACATAAAATGGTCATATTTTTATTTTGGATTATTAAATACTAGTCTTTGTGTTAAGGATATGAGAAGCACTAATGATGTCAGAAAAATAAAAACAGAAAGTGATTGAAAACCTTTTTACCTTTCTCATAATAAAGGTTATGTAATCGGTAGGAATTTTGACTTTTTAGCCGAGACCCGCAAGGCCGAAAATTTTATACCATTCGACTCAGTTCGGCGAGATCGAAAAAAGTCTTTATGTGTGTTGCATTTTTTTACATTTCTTATAAAAGAAATGTATAGAATTCGCTCAAACTTTCAAGGCCGAGTCTTATATACCAATCGACTCAGCTCGACGATTTGGGACAATGTCTGTGTGTGTGTGTCTCTCTGTGTGTGTATGTAACGGACAAATTCTCATTCGTGTTTCTCAGCAATGGCTGAACCGATCTTATCCAAACCAATTTTAAATGAAAGAACTAAAAAACAGTATGAACGCTATTAATTTGTTTTTGATTCTGATGTTTAGTTTCCATGATATGAATGTTTGAATGCGCAAAAATGGCGGTTTTTGCATTTTTTTTTAAATTATCTGCCGAAATTGACAATATAGATTAACTATTTATATGTTTTTAGACAGCTTTAACGAATACCTTTCGAACAAGCTATAGATTGTTGAAATTGGACTATTATCAAAAGAGATATTAAACATTAAATGCGGACGAAAGATTTTTATCATTTCCCATTGCCATAAATATGACCAAAAACATGTAATCTATTATTAACGCCAAAACGGCATATTTTAGGTCAATAGTGTCTTCGGAGAGTATAATGGAGGCAATATGCCCTTTCTTTTGGTATTATGCTTTTGCTGATTAATCCCCCTATGAGTGAGATATTTTCACAAATTTTTTTGGAAGTGATTATATCGAAATGATGCCTTCAGAAAATTTGTAGCTCTTACTTTTGCGAATAACTTTACTGAAGACTTCAAATATATATTTTGGATACTTTAAAAGTTATGGCTTGTTGTTTGTTGATAACTCTTTGTCGCCTATTTATTGTTCAATACAGTAATAATCCATTAAAATAAGCCAAACATTATTTCGATAAAACGAATTTTGTATTTTGTTTTACTATCTACAACCGCTAGAAATAATCACCGAACACGTCCAAGTTGTCTGGAAGGAACTTGATAACTTATCAGTACAAAAATGTTCATTTGTGCGAACCTTCTGACTGCAATTTTTCTAACTTATAACCATCGGATCGATCTGAAACATATTGGAAAATGAAAAGCGAAATAAATAACTCCAAGCAACGGCTTAGCCAAGAGAAGGTTTTGGGGTTTAACACTATACAACCCCCCCCCCCCCCCCCCCCACAAAACCCAAAAAAAAATTGGATTGAAGTTAAAAATTTATTGATGCAGACTGATTTAATTCAATATTACAATAACAATTATCTGATCCGTAGATTGATAAACTGTTGTTGTAAACATCATGAAGACTTTTGATAAATTGTCGGAATGGGGTCCTGATATGTAACTGATCTCTTGGTCTTGATTTCACAGTTGTCTAATAGCATCAATATCAAATTCCTGCCTGAAAACATTCCAATAGAAAATTCCAGAGTTCTGTAATCAATCATAATCCTCAGATTTATTTTCAAATTGATCTCGTTTTTGTAGAGATGTACTGTAATAAGGGTCTTTATTTAATAGGAAGCGAAGTTAAAATTGATTTAATGTCTATGAAACATAGAACTGCTCACCAAAAAATGCTTAACTTTCAACATTTGCTAAAAATGTTTTTGCCTTTCTTATTCACTCTAAAATTCGTCGATCTAATCCCGACCGGGAGGGCCGAGTGTCATATGCTAATCGACTCAGTTCGTCGAGATTGGAAAATGTCTGTGTGTGTATGTATGTCTGTATGTATGTGTGTGTATGTGGAAAAAAATGTGACCTCTATTAATCAGAGATGGCTGGACCGATTTGCACAAAGTTAGTCTCAAATGGAAGGTACAATCTTCCCATCGGCTGCTATTGAATTTTTTTATTGATTGGACTTCCGGTTCCGGAGTTACGAGTTGAAGAGTGCAATCACACAGCAATTTCCCATATAAACTGAAATGAAAAATTTTCAAAATCAAATTTGTATTTTTGATGCCAAATGACATTATAATGCATGAAACATTGAGATTTGATGTGAACTCGAAAAAATAACGTTTGACAAAAATTGATTTTTTTGGACTTTGGTACTTTTTTGCTCTGTTAGTATTTTCTGAAAAATTAATTCTGCATAATTTTAAAACTCCAAAAATTACGGTTTCGGAATTATGCCGTTTAGACATTAATATCGATTTTCACCAAACCCCCCAAGTAGCAATTGCAACTTGTTGAAAGTTTGAAATGTTGCATAACTGCTACACAATATTTTTTATTGTTGGATATATTTGAAAAGAATTTCCAACTGATTGTGCAACTATGTAACTATAGAGCTGACCAATACTGTTATGTATGCAAACATCAATAACAGTTGTGAAACTAATCAGAAACTTTGCAAACTTGCACAAACAGTCTAACAAGTTGCAAATGCCTCTTTGTTTGCCATTCCACCCTAAAATAGAACTGTCTAACTACCCAGTGCTCGGCAAATGGCACAGCTATTGTTTTCATTATTTTGCTGCAATTAGGAACATGTTGCACAACATACAAACAAAATGCGCTTTTTCCATAACGTAGTTGTTACCAAGAGAGTTACAAATACTATACAGTAAAAAAGTGTGCTACTTGGGCCCCACCAATTGTAAAATTGGTATTGTAAAAAAACGTAAGGGCGATACTTCAATGCTGGTAGGTGGGACCGAAAAAGTAAACAATCGCCAAAGGGACTATATACTATATATACAATCATTTTGTCAATTTCAATAGCAAACACAAATTTTAATTTAATAATTTCAAATACTTCATGAAGTTTTGGGTTTCGATCACTGAATCATGCAATCTAGGATGTAAAAAACACAATAGTTCTTAAATAGGAAATAAAACCAAGTCTGGAAATATGCACTGTTGATTTTCTTTGAATGGTGGGTTTTTTCAAGAAAAAGCGTTGATTTCTTAATTCTCAATCGCGTTGGAAATTTGAGTAAAATATAAACTTCAAATCGATTCAAAAAAAAAAAATTTTTTTGGCTCAGTACAATATACATAACCCCTTTAGAAAAATCAGTTTTCCCACCACAATGCATTGATTGAGGAATTTAGATATTTTATTAACAGAGCATTAGCAATAATTCGTTTGTATGTCTATTTTATGGGCCATTTTTTCGCCTTCCCATTGATTTGGTTTGAGATTTCTAGCACTGATGTTGTCCTATGCTGATTTGAGTGATTCTTTGAGTCCTGCCACTATCCCATGTAGTATGTGTTATCAAAACATCGCGAAGCATCAAGTTCTAAATGTTCTCAAACGAAATAATATCCGAAGAGAGTGATAAGAGTTATAAGAAATGTCTCATCACACTGTTAGGTGGATTAAAAGCGTTTTTTACTCTGAACAGAGTAGATAACTCTGAACCCTAGTCCTCTAAACTCCACCAAGAAATCCGATATTTGCCAGATCCCCTGGATTCCATTTGAAATATTTACTTCGGGGGGAGGCGTGCTAATGCACTTCACTTGATTCCAGGTCTAGCTGGTCGAGCTAGATTTCGCTGGTCTCATAACCGCCATATCAGTCCTGCACGGCATGATATTCTACATGCCCTCCTCTCTACGTTGACCAGTTGGATGCCGTGGTCGATCCAACGATTCCAGGCTTCCGGTTCACTGGTGCCCCGACGACCCTATACTGGTGGTTTGTCGCGTTCGGTGCTACGGTGGAGCTAGCCTACCTCGGCGGAGAGTTCCCCGACGAAAAAATGTCTCCCGCAACCCGTGACGGACGCGTTATTCTTCCTTCGATGCAGTCCGGCAGAATGCCGAGGTCAGTTCAGCGATTCCGGGTGGAGTATTGCATTCGGTTCACTGGTGCCTCGACGATACAAGCCGGCGATTCGCTACGGATTACTCGGAATAGTCCCCGACGGTGGATCTTTCCTACTTCACCGAAGAGTTCCCCGGCAGTGGAAGATCTTCCGAAACCGATGCTACCCGGGCAGATGCCGAGGTCGATCCTGCGGTTCTGGGATGAGAGTGACTTCCAGTTGACAGGCGCCCCGACGAGCATTTGCCGGAGCTACTTCCCAATCTACTCGAACTAGTCCCCGGCGGTGGGCCTAGTCTACTCCGACGGAGAACTTTCCGAACGTTGAAATTTCTCTCGAAATCGTTATTTCGATGCTGGTCGGTTAGGTGCCGAGGTCAGTCCTGCGTGTCCGGGGAGTCACTTTGACTTTACGCTTGTCCGGACATACCGCAGACTCAGGTGATTCGCATTTAATGTCAAAAGATCCTGACTCCTGCTTTGCAGAAGACAAAGAGTTAAGTAGCCGGGAAACTCTGAGCGTGCTCATATGACTCTACTCCACGCTTTTCTAAACTTTCTTACTTCAAATCCTTGCTGTTTTTGAGTACTATGCCTCTTAATACTGAAAAACATTTCACACCTTATGCGGTTTTTTTATGCGGATTTTCAAAGTTATGCGGTTTTTTATGCGGTACGCATCCCCCGCATAAAAATAACTTAAGTGTATATCTCCTGTCTTGCTTGCACTACAACCAATCAGAAAGATGATTTTTGAAGGAAATTGTTCAATGAATCTAGAAACAAAAACTTCTTTTCAACGGTACTATTGCTAAACATGCAAATTGCAGATTCAAATGTTGAGTTGAGTTGAGGGGATTCGAACCTGCAACCCTTGAGACTCCAGAAGAATGCACAAACCCTTATGCTTAGGGTTTGAAGTACCTGTTTTACCGTTACCGAAACCGTCCAAATATTGAATACCGAAATACCGATTTTTAAGCATCAAAAACCTGCAGTTTCGATATTTTGTTAGGCAGAAATACTTCAGTAGCCTCGCCTGTTTTGGGACTCATTATAAGCGGTATAATAGAGCTCGTTATAACAACCCAAAATACCTTTATGTGAAACAGTGCATATGCTGGAATTCAGTGAATCTGCAAGATAAATTTAATAAATTTTTTTTCCTCTAATGTGGAAACTTATAAAGCTCGATACTATAATAGAATTCTGCTAATAGATTCTACAGTTTTAATAATGAAAAAACGCTATATTCATTATTTTTTCAAAAGATTTCCATCGATGTTGCGACAGGTTACGTTAAAAATAAATTGAAATCATTCTTTTTTTAGGTTTTGACTTAAGTTCCTATATGTTATTTAAGACTTTTTGGTGGTATCATACAGGAGAAACAGAAAAGAAAGAAATTATGTGACAACCCTCCCCCCCCCAGAGGTAGGAGTCCCAAGGGTTGCGGGTTCAAATCCTGCCTCAGGCAGGGTTGCCAAAATTAAATCTGTAGTTTTGTCCTAAAAATTTTTTCATCTGTATTTACTCCTCGAAAAATCTGTGTCGATATCTGTATCGAACCAGTTGAGTCGTTTAACCTTTTGCTGGATTATCTATCGAAGATATTAATTCTTGTGATTTAAATCAGTCAAGCTAGGACCTGTTTACATTTTCATAAAAAAACACTAAAAGTCATTCTAATATTTTACATCCAGAAACTTGAACTTTATCAATGTGCACAATGGAAAAATAATTTTCTTCTTCATTTAATGACTTTTGTTGATATATTGTCGGTGTTAAGTCAGACCGGACTAAGTCGCAAAACATAAAATAATGAGATAATGATAGCAATGGAATTACGTCAGCTACATTCGACTTTTTCCAGATTTGAAATATGTAACAATAAGCAAGAATTATGGCAAAAATTAATTTCCATTTATAATGTAAAGAAAGCTGCGATTCAAACTTTAAACTCGTTTTTCTCGAAATCAATATTTTGTCACTTAGTCCGGTCTGACTTAACACCGACCATATAATGTTATATACATTAAGTCGACCAATGTAGCTGTCGAATTCTCGGAAAAAATCGAGAATTAACAAAGTCACGGAGCATTACAATTAACGTTTCTGGAAGTAGACTTCAGCCAGGCGTTTGCTGGGTGCTAACCTGAGTGTATTACAAACCTTTACCTTACAGAGTGAGCTACCAATCTCAAAAGTGAGGATAAATTTTAATATAGAGGGCTAAGCTGAGAGAGACAGACAGGAAGTATTACTGAAACTGAAAAAAATATTTCTAAAATAGTTTTTGTAACATCATTTCTCAAAAATGTATATCTGTACATACGTGGAAACATCTGTATATCTGTACATACAGATTCTTGGTCTGAAAATGGCTGAAAAATCTGTATAAATACAGATTATTCTATATTTCTGGTAACCCTGGCCTCAGGGGTGATTTTTTTTCACATAATAGCTTTCGCTTAACTCACCATTTCGATCTGTTTTCCCCGTTGGACACTACCAAAAATCTAATAAACACCAAGCACGTTGGCTTGTGAAGGCATAGTGTGATCCCTAGAGGGTTTAAATGGGACACGATAATTATTTCAACCCCATGATTTGTGAGGAAAGTAATGGTCCAATGTCCAAAGCGATTCGCTTAACACAACAAAGCCAAAACACAGGATACTTAACCCTTCAGTCTTCAGAAAATATTTCTAACTTTTGATTTGAGCAATTTTTAAGAAAGGTAAAACATTCAACATAGTTTTGGTTTTTTTTTTGGAAAAGTTCACAAGTACGCAAAGTACAACTTGAAATGTGAACCATGCTACATGCGCTAGTTACATTATTCCTGCTTGCCCAAAATCGGTCCGTGCTACTGCCGAAACGAATGCGAACGAAAGCAGGTATTTATTTCCTGTTGACTCGCTACCATTAATATCGTGTTCATTCAGTTGGCTCGCTCCAATTCCACAACAAGCAGGTTTAGCAGCCAGTTTAGCATTCTTTGCTATATCTCTCTATTGTGGTAGAAAATAAATGTCAGCGATTTCTTATACCGGTGGACTTACGTTTCCATACGAGTGTGGGCGAAGCTTGCCGGAGCTAGAATCGAAGCTGACACGTGCGCCGAAAATCTTCGATTATAGATCTAATGTATTTGGATATTTCAGTAGATAAGTAAATTGATCCGTTTATGTTAGTATGGCTGTTTGACATTCATTTCTATACTAGAAGTGACGACTCAAAACATGTAATCACTGTTTGGTTTTGATACACATCATATGTGCGACCTAGTATAAAAGTCGCAAGGACAAAACACGCTTCGTTAAACCTGTTATAAATATATACACAATTTAGCAGAATTCAGTATTTTTTTTACCGAACTTTCAACAGCTGAACGTTCGG
The DNA here is from genome assembly GCF_030247195.1 of Topomyia yanbarensis. Taxonomy (NCBI): domain Eukaryota; kingdom Metazoa; phylum Arthropoda; class Insecta; order Diptera; family Culicidae; genus Topomyia; species Topomyia yanbarensis. The sequence continues at coordinate 358,380,822 of NC_080671.1, read as the reverse complement.
TAATCAATTCGGTGATTGTATTTATAACAGAACGTTCGGTAATCGAATTTGTTGATGATCTGTGAAAAACTACCAAACATTTCATATTACTGAACTATTAGATAGTTTTTGACAGATCATCAATAAATTCGATTACCGAACGTTCTGTTATAAATCCAATTACCGAATTGATTACTGAACGGCAGCTTTCGGTATGTTCAGAATTCATTTCAACAAGAGTTGTTAGTAAACGAGTTTCGGAATTCTTTTCATATAATATAATTTATTAGGGTTAATAAGCTCTTATTTCGTAAACTTGCACTTTTTATATTATCCAGTTTATACTGATTCATCCACCAACGAGATTTCCGTAGTGCAATTGTCCATCTTTAAATGGATGAATAAACGAAATAAATATTAAGTAGGTTTTTTTAAACGTCGATTATAAGATACCTCAATCCCTTCTGAAAACGTCTTGGAACAACTTTTCCGTGCAGTACAATTCTGCTTCACCAGTGCACGAACAAAAGTTTTCTACATGAACACTTCCAAATGTACAATGGCCGCAATTTGACAGTTCATTGCCGTGGATTGAAGGATTTACCGAAGATCGGTACTGGAGATATAATTTTACAATTCGCTCGGTATTTTTTGCGGTTTTCACGAATAACTAAGGTTTACCGTACGTATTGTAATTAAATTTACAAAATCTGGTAAAACAAATTGTTTACAACAGACTATTCGGCACAGTTTTACGAAACTTCTGTAAAATAAGTCCCGTTTACCGCTGAACCGGTTATTATTGATGTTTACCGACTTTTTGCTTAAAAACAATTACCGAACAGTGAAAAGAAATCTGAGTGTGTAAGAATGTAAGAATCGGAAATAAACTTCAAGCGAAATAATCCCTCAGCATTAGGGTGACCATACGTCCTGGTTTACCAGGACATGTCCTGGTTTTGCATTGACTGTCCTGGTGTCCTGGGAAGTCGAGGAAAATGCTTGATATGTCCTGGTTTTTCTCCTGGAAGCCTAATACATTCAAGTTTTTTGTACGCGGTTTTTTTTGCGCGGTATTTTTTACGCGTTTTTTTAACGCGGATTTTGAAATTTACGCGGTTTTTATTTACGCGGATTTTGAAATTTACGCGGTTTTCATTTACGCGGATTTTGAAATTTACGCGGTTTTCATTTACGCGGCCTGTATCCCCCGCGTAAAAAAAACCTGAGTGTATATTTCTATTTATGCAGTCTTCGCTTTTCGCTATGCTCCAGATCGCAGTTACGACCGACCGCAACCATAACTGCAACGTATACACATCCTCCATCAGAATGCGACAAACAAAACTTAATACAGTTGAATCTCCCCATTGTACCTTCCGATGGTTTTTTTAATTTCTCAAGAGTGCCTCGTCAATATCGATGAAACAATGGTTACCAGCGCTTCTTCTCGGCTCAAATCGTCTTTCAATCCGGGACCCGAAGAATTCCCTTTGGTGCCTCTGAAAAGACACATCGGTGTTTTAGTGCTTCTGCTTCTACTTGAGTTCTCTTGCTAGTAGCTTTTTTTCGTCTTACTGGAAATCCATTCCATAAAAAGAAAAATATCAACTATCGAGGAAAATTTCATTGTGTGCTCTCTCGAGCTGGGGATCATGGAATTACTACAGGATCGATACCAGTACCTACTCAGTCGCTCTGATTGTTAACGGTGCAGTGAATCAAACGAACGTTTCTACCTAAAGTCTGCTGTCTATATGTACCGTGCCAGTATTATAAACAAACAAAGCAATCGAATAATAATATTTGTCCCAAGCCAGTGTGAACAATAAAGCACCGTTACTTCCATCGGTGCGATATCGATCATTCATTTTAAGATGTTTGAAACTCAACAGCAAAATTCAACAGCAAATTTGCAAATGCAGTTCAGACTAACGGAAGTCGTCGTTATACAAGCCCACCACACTCGTTACTGATAACGATTAAAACTTTGGCCACAACGGAAAGCTACGCTATAGAAGACAACATACAATACGTTGTTGAGCATGACAATGTTAGGACCAAGATACCCGTTTATATTCACAATGATAAGATTGATATGTGTCTGCACGATCTACACACGGGTACTATTAATAAATTTATTACAACCATCATGTCGGAATACGTAAGATGGAATCCTTTAAGTTTGAAACCAGGAGAAAATTTTTCTATGTAATTTCAACGGTGTTTGTTTCGTGAAAATGCGAGTGACGGAACCTATTCCGTCATATCTGAACTTTCAATTCAAAGCAAAACGCGTGACCAAATCTCAAATCACGCTGTGCACGTATGAAGGACAGACTCCTGCGCGCCCTACGTTGTTACACAAGTAGACACACTACGAGAAACCATGTACACAAACCTCTAACGAAGCAATATCAACTGCAAGCAAACCCATCACACAGGCCTTCAACAACATCAACTAAATCACAAACCACTGGAGTTGCAGCTCAGGCACCAACGAATACTGGAACAACAGAACCTACGCACAGCGTGTCCGATCATTGTGATGCGCCTACTACTTCCCAATCAACTGCTAGCACCACCGATAGTAAAGGAAATAACAAAGAACACGGATACGCGATCGTGACCCGTAGGCCCCACAAACAACTCAAACCAGGTAATCGTGAAAGCCCATACAACATCAACAGCGAGGATAGCATGAACGAAAACGAAAAACCGAGAGAAAGCGGACTAAGTGATCCACAAGCAACAAGAGGCAATGAAATGAATCGATTTTCAATAAGAATAAGATCTTTACGCAAAGTAACAAAGCGCGTACACAAGATCCGATGGATATACAATAAAATTTGATTTTTTTATTTTGATTATAGAGGTTTTAACCTTAAGGTCATTCGCCTCTTCGGGGTAGAAAAATCTCGTATGAAAATTTCTAACCGTATGTGCGGGGTCGGGGCTCGAACCCAGGTGCGCTGCGTACAAGGCAATCGATTTACCAACTACGCTACGCCTACCCCCAATTCGATTTATTTATTTTTATATACACATTGATAATATCAAAAGATCCACGGCTCAGGTCATGCGAAGTTTCAAAATCAGTTACTTATTTCTGCTTGTATTTACCGAAACCAGAATTCAGATTCATCGCCTCCCTCATTCATTAACTTTCCAACTGACTGAAACTTCATGCAGATTGGAATTGAGTGCAGAGGAAATATAAATTCCTTTACCAACCAAAGCATTTATTTGTTTTTATGTGGATAGTTTGAAGGCAGAAGCTGGCATCTTCTACATTTTCGAAATTTTTGGTAACAACGGTAGGTTTTGTAGCTCTCAAATCGAGAGATAATAGTTGTCATTGGAGATTGCCAGGCATAGCGCAGGGAAGCTACTTGGGATCGCTGATGTTGCTGATTTACGTCAATGTCATGTTTTTAGCACTGAAAACTCCTCGCCGGTCCTGCACTGATCATCTCAGCATGAAACGTTTACTGATGGTGGTGTAGCAAGACTGCCTTTGTGTATATCAGAAAAAGCTCATCCTCCCAGACTCCCAGAACTTTTTTACTGTCGAAGCTCTGCCTGCCAGACCCCAGAACTGCCGAAAACATGCGGAAAAGGCAATGTCGATTGAGAGGTAGCGGGGGGAAGCAGTACTCTTTCGACTGTCCTGGTTTTTTACTCGTCTGATATGGTCACCCTACTCAGCATAAGAAGTGTTTAAAAAGTTTTCAATCAAAATTAGACAAGAATGAAACTCCAGTATTAAAATTCAATAATTCGTACGCTAGAGCTTTCGTAATTACTCAAAATTAAACGCTCAAAATTACTTTGTAAGAATCAGATTTTTTTTACGTTTTTTATACTGAATGCTTTTTATTCGACTCTTACACAGAAGAGCAACAGTCCAATTTCAACATCAGGTTTTTGCCTTCTAATATATTTGCAGCGGGTTTTACGAAGCATGTTCTGTTCGCACAACTCCTATCTTTGGTCGCTCAATGTGGAATTACGTTTTTATGCCCAATTTTTCGCCACAAGATAGCAGTCGATTAATTTGTTTACGCGGTATGATATGAGATGATATATTTGTACTAACAGTAGAGTAGAATGGGGTCAAATAGGTATAGGGATACAATAGGTATAGGGCATTATCCTAGCAATGCTATTGCACAGGTCGCTCATGTTATGTGAATTAGATACACAGTAGAGACTTAGCGACTGTCATTTCGACTGTTACCGTGGATCAGCTGTAGTGGTTATGGCGTCATTAAAATTTGTCGCTCTGCGAAAACCCATTGTCTTTCGCCCTTAGTACAGCACATTTAATTAATGTAACAAAATGTCGAGTGAGTTTTTTTACGTAAAAATTAATGTTGAATTCGAGTATAACGTTGGTTTTTTGATATTTTTTGTTTTGAAAAAAAAACACCTGCATCAATATGAAACACACGCTTGGAGGCACTATTGGTCAAGCAATTACTTTCAATTGAAGACTTTCAGCCATTTCCCACAACTCCACTGCGCGAACCATCGAATCGAGACCGAAGCTTCACTTCGCACTGATTCAGTGATGCTGGAGTCTTTAAGAGCTGAGTAAGCAACTCAAACTTAGCTCTTAAAGACTCCAGTAACTCAAAAAAAAAAAAAAAACAACCGCCGAAGATAGACAAGAATTTGCCGCTGAAAAAAAAAGAAAAAGGAGTGGCAGGAAAATAGCAGAAACAGATGGAAAAAGAACTAAAATTGATCGGAAAGAGAAGAAAAAAGAATCCGAAAAACTGCTATAAAGCGCAACTATGGTCGTACCGCAGCTAAGCAACAACGTGAGGCGGAATGCACAACTTCTATTCCACACTCTGGCGACGACGAGTTCATCGAAGAAGTCATTAGCAAGTACAAAACCAGACGCAACTACTGAAAAATACATGTCTTTTCAACATTTCTCTACATGGTTTCATGATTGTTAACACCATTTGCCACTTCCTCAATTTTGTACCTGAATTATGTCAATAGCTATCATTCAGTATATGTGTTATAAAATTTTAAAATATCTTCAGTATTCATACTCTTCAACTGTAGAACTACTGATTTTCTAGGCTTGTATATCGTTCTGCTTATCCTCGAATAAAGTGACCTATCGTACCCCCAGATTTCAAAAACGTTGAAAAAATATACCTTCACTTTAATAGATGTAGCATGAAAAATGTTCAGCCAAACATAAAATGATTATTGTCAAAACGTTGACAGATGTATAACCTTTTCAACGAGTACTTGTTTGTCTAAATCAGTGCCAAAGGAAAACTGACTTACTTGACCCAACTCTACTCTAATTCATAACACTTTCGCAGAAAATCATATAAATGATTCGATTCGCCGAAAAAAAATTGTTCACAAAATCGTGAATAAAGTGCCACGAATTCTGGAACAATCACGTTTTTACGTTACGCAAACAGGACCATTAACAAAAAATCATGGACATCACTTGGAACAAGTCAATTGCTTTGAACGTTCACATTTTTTGTGTCTTACTTGTGCTAATTTAGGTACTAGGTTAGATACATCGTCCAACTGGTTTAATCCAATAAATCCCGCTAATCTGACAGAAAAACCCGATAGAAACTCATGCAACGTGTGCAGGGAACAACAACGGTAACCCAACGAAACATTCGAATGTAACGCAGTGTATATATTCAGGGCAAGCTATTCCTTTGAAAACACTAATAGTTTCATGAATACGAGGTTTATTATTCATAATTTCTGGAGCTTGGTCACGGTTTTCAAAAATCGTTCAGTTCACGAAATCGTGATCTTCATGAATTTATGAGCAGATTTTTTTCTGTGTACTAATTCATAGAATCCAAAATCATCTAGCAACGTAGAGTTATAATAGCCAAATTATATTTTTTCGCTGAGATAAGTTTATCAACCACTCTTCGCATGGTAGAAATTTTGGTCTCTGTCTACTATAAGGAAGAAAAGGATGTGGAATAAGTAGAAAATGGGTGCAGAATTCAACCATTGCATTGTATGAGAATAATTAGATTTTTTTACAAGAATGCCTTATTTCTTATTAGGGTAACTTTTAATAAAATACTAGGAAGCTTTTTTAAGAACTCAAACTTGCATATGGAAGATTCTTAAGTCCTGAAAAATCACTAAAATATTTGTAGAGGAATTCCACGTAGATCCGTCCGGAGAACGTTAAAATCGTGACCGACTATCTTAGATTACAATTAATCTTTACACAATTTACGGGCATGGTAGATTAAACATTTTCTACAATCAGTAAGCAATTTTTTAAAAGGGCGTAGACATTTCTACGAGCATTAATTTCAAATTTTTTTTTGTTCGATTACTGTATTTTATAGAGCAAAACTTTCTGAGAGCGGGTTACAGGGAATGAATATTTTTGCGCGAAAAAATATACACTAAAAATGTTGTGTCATTTTTCATATAAAACCAAAAATTTGCGTTAAAAATTTAACTTGCAAAAAAAAACTATTTTTTCTAATTTTTTATAATTTGTCAACAAAAACCTAAAGAGAAAAGAAACATTTTGAATGAGATTCTATGTTGGTGAACTAATCGGTAAAAAAGTTTTTCTAACAATAACTTTATACATGTTTTTAAATTCCATACTGATTGACATATAAAGCTGTAATTTTATTACAGAATATAATTCTAAGTATCGTTTTAAATTAAAAAGCATTTAACAAAAATCTCCCAAAATGCGATAGTTTTCGAGATATTTGGAATTTTGTTCCAACATAAACAGTAAATTCGTGTGATTTTGCCCTTTTTAAAAATTATTCGTGTTACCCCATCACAAAATGTCAATAATCTAATCTTTATCGTTTTAAAGACCTGAAAGAAACTTTTCCGGTGTATTTGAATAATGGAGAAGCTTTCAATAAAAAAGTTTGCGTAACAACAATTTTCGACATATTTTTATAATTCATACTATTTGCAGTAAAAAATACAATTTTACTTTTGAATATGATTCAAAACGCCATCTTCAATCAAAATGGTAATAACAAAATTTTTCTGAAATGTAGTAGTTCTCGAGATATTTTAAATTTTATATTGACAACACAATTATTTTGGTTTATTATGGCCTTTTCATGAGTTTTTCGCGTTTCTCCATTAACAAAAATAAGTTTTTCGAAAGGCCCATAAAATTTCTTATAACTATTTAACAAAACTCTTCCAAAATGCGATAGTTTTCGAGATATTTGGAATTTTGTTCGAATATAAACAGTTAATTTATGTTTCAATCACATCACCAGGGGCGCCGAGAGGGGAGGGACCGGGGTGTTTCCCCCCGGGCCCGGAGTTTTGAAGGGGGCCCGGATTTTTAACAGAAACTAAAATTTTGACAAATACTTTTTCGACAAAAATTTATTTGAGAATGCAATTGAAAATTCAATATCTTGTGCATGAGGTAACTAGAATAGCGAAAATTCTAAACTACTGCATATTTGATGTCAACTATATTTATACCAACCTAATTCTCGCATCGAAACAAGATCAGAATCGAGCGGGCATAGCGGAATTTGTACATTGAATGTCATGTACGCAGCTCACCTGGGTTCGAATCCCAACACAGGAATAGAGATTTTTTTATAGGAAAATTCCTAATCTGAATGAAGAAGCGAATGACCTTAAGATTAAAATGTCTATAATCGAAACAAAAATATGATCAGACTTGTAGGAGTTAAACAATTAAATGGTTTGATTAGAAGTCTTGAAATTGTCTTCAAATTTCGCCAATATGAAATCGATTTTTAGCATTGAAAATGCTTTACTACACTATATGGGGCTGAGACTAGGTGTAAAATTAAAATCTAAAATTCGATCCGCGTCGCGAAAATGTGGCATAATTTTAAACGACTGCAGCGTTGTTAATTGTTGATGGAATTGCATCATTTACATACCAATCGATTCAGAGAAGTCCAACTTGAAAATTGATTGCAACTTTAAACTGGTATTTCAACTGTACACTATTGAAAAATCCGTATTATTGTAAATGCTTTGGAAAAATGTAAGAAGACATACCAAGTTTTCACTCACGTTTTATTAATTGTTTATAGATTTTCATGATTTGAACACTATTTGATTTAGAAAAATCCGTAAATCCGCAGGGAAAACATATACAATTTTCACAAACTTGCGCAACTCTTTCCTTAACACAGACCTCATCTCGACACTCATAAACGTCTTACACATTTCATCGCATGACATAAAAGGAATGTTTCTGACCGAATTAATTCACTGCCGTACCTACTCTGCTGATGGAACGAGTTAGGTTATTGCTACTGCTGCTGGTAGGGTCTCAGATACATCTTTCATTTGATACGAGCCGTGGAAGGGGAGCGTTTCTGTATGCTGGAAGGATTTTGCTCGCATTTCTAAGCGACGATGGCGGAACAAATGGCGAATTGCTGGTTTATGCAGTGCGTTTAGTCGTACAGGCAAGTCTCAAATCGTTTCATAGGATTCTCGTCCTGTATCACAAGACAGTTATTGGCAAATTGTCCTTATTAGGACGAATATATAATGGAAAAAGAATTGATGAAGAAAATTCCGTTTTTTATTTTTGTATTAAGTTTGTGCTTGTCGATTCTGTATCTTTACCAGTAAATAATAATATAAGCAAATATTCTTCAAATTAATAATGTACAAACTAGAAGTCTTGCCACTAAGCGAAAGCCACCCCAAAAAGAATGATGAAAATATTTTTATTTGTCGTACAAAAGGATGGTCTTCTATCTGCACCAAAAAGTTGATAAAAGAGATCACCTTGTTTCAGTGCTTATTTGACATGAGCTGCGAAAGGAAAATGTTCGTGTGTGTACGTAGCAGAAGCGAATCGCCGGCAAGGTTCGAATCGTTTCAAAGGATTCTCGTTCCGTATCACAAAACATAGTTATCAGCAAACAGTCCTTATTAGGACGAATACATAATGGAAAAAGAATTCAATTAGAAAATTCCTTTCATTATTTTGTATTAATTGGGCGCTTGTTAATTCTGTACCATTCCCTAGTAACAAATTAGGTTTTAAGGTTGTTTTATATCCACTCATAAAACTTAGATTGCACTTGTAGCGAGCTATAAAACTTCAATTGTTACTTGGGTTACCAGTGAATCATAACATAAACAAATATTCATACATTATGCAAAAATCCCTTTTATTAGCTTGTCTTAAATCTGTGCTTGTTGATAATCAATTCTATATCTTTATCAGTGAACAATAACAAGAAAAGTAACAACAAGTCACAAGTGGTCGTGTCTTGCAGTCAACCCTCTAATTTTTTTGATTTATTGAATTTCCAATCTTCGAAAGCATTGGATTAGTATCGAAAGTAATTATTGAAAAAAACCCTGCTTAGGGTTGCCACACCCAAGGTGTTTAGAGTTCTAAGGTGATTCGTCTTTGGCGGTAACTAGGTGAGGAGTGAGGTAAGCGTGCAGCAAGCTGCGGGGAAGAAAAATGACAGCGAACAACTTTGTTTGCATACTGAAATCCAAGCAAACATGCATGAAGATGTAGTAAACAATGTTGTTAGCTGTCGTTTCCAGCACCAATATGGCTGATCGGCGATTTCAAGGATCGTATCACCTGAGAATAAAAACTCCTTGGCCACACCGGTTTTTGGAGACGAATTTCGTGTCTTCTTTCAGGAAAATCCGAATTCGCCCGGAAGAATCCATTGGATTATTTTGCAATTTTACGTTGCCCTTATCTTTACCAGGAATCGTCCAGCACACAGTCCTCTTAAACATCATCCTCGGGTTGCAGGCCCTAATTGTTAAGGAGGGCCCCTCTTGGTATTGACAAAAATTATTATAAAAGTGCCATTTGGGTTTACTTTACCCCATTGAACCTTCTGTTCAATGGATCATTGTTCCTCACAAAGATTTTCAAAAGAAACTGAAGTGTGATTTCACAACCCGTGTTTGTTTATTGAGGAGCAGAGCAAAGCTCGCTCGGGTTATCCTTCACAGCGAAAGTGGCTGGTGCTTTTAGATTCTTTGTAGGAAGGAAGGAGAGCGAAGTACTACACCCAAGTACATAAATCGACAAAACTGTTAACAAATGCAAAAACATACAACCAAATGTGAACGGCACAGAAAGGTGGAGTGCTTTAGCAAAACATTACACTCTACGGCGAATGTGAAGAAAATAAGATATTTTTCCTCCTAGTGTTACGAGCTGCATAAGAAATAAAACAGTGCATATTTATTTGTTTTTAAGCGTTTTATACAATAAAAATCAATGGAAGCGCTCCAAACTTCTGTCGAGTGATCACTTTAATTCGAAATTGTAATTGATACCCATGTGTCTCTTGAAGTCTATCCCCTGCTCAGTAAAACTCTACTGGTGAAAGTTCCACTAGAGGCGGTAACCCTACCTCTATTTGAGAGCTCAATTGATCAAATGAATCATCAAAAACTCTTGATATACCTAAATAATTCGAAATAATCCAAAAATTTAAATTTACAATTTAATATATTTTGTTTGCCGTTCATTGTTACAAAATCCATAAAAAATCATATTCAGATACGAGATGATACCGAAACATTTTTGTATAGGGGTCGTACTCAAATGATGTAGCTTTTTTTCGGAGATTTTCTTGCAAAGCGGCCAGGAATGGAAAAAAGATAAATACGTTTTACAATTCTTTCAAATACGGCCTTTTATCAACATTTTCATTATAACAGCAAATTGCGTACACAACAAGCCCCTTTTATGAGGAATATAGTGTTAATAGTGTTGTTTTGAATTTTATATGTCATGGAGCATGAAGAGATGATCTCTCAGTTCACAATCCTGCAGCTGCCAATGATTCTAAGAAGCATACGTTCAACTAAATTACTAAATTGTGTTTGATTGATTTCGAAGAGAAAATTTAACTCTGCTACCAAACTAAATCAACTAGTTAGCAAGATTAGCTAACTAATGTAGCAAGTTAAATCCGCATACAAAATCTTTTCGTTTTGGAGCAGTGAGCGTGAGATTTTGAACGTCGCTTCCTGAACGTAACGATTTTATTTTTATTTTTGAACTATTTACTAGAAATCAGTTACAACATTCTTGTAAAATATTTTAAGGTGTGCTAACACACCAACACAAAGAATAATTCATGTTTTTATAGGATTATGAATGTTTTCGAAACCAGCATAACGTAAAATCCAACCCCAACCCTTATTTGAAATTTGATCCATGTTTCTCATTTTTTTTTTAGTTTTTATATGGATTTTTTTTTTATTTTGTTAAAATTTCATTTATCTATTTTTTCAAGTTGTGGATTGTATTTGTATTTCTACAATTTTAAGATTCTGCCTTTTTTATGTATTTCCATTTTTTTTATTTTATCCATCTTTTTACGTTCCTTACTTTCGCTTTTTTCTATTGCTATCACTATCACTTACTTTAATTTATAGTTTTTTCTCTGTTATTTCATTTTATTCACAATTTTTCGAGAAAATTCTGCTCTCTTTATTTAATTTTTCTAATTGTTTCATATTTTAATACTCTGCTTTTGTATTTGTTTCTTTTTTCATTCCATCCAATTTTTAGAATTTGTCTATTTACTACATTTATTCTTATCATAGCCTTTTTCTATTTCCGTTTTTGTCATATTTTTTTCTTTTCCATAAGCAATTTTACTTATTCAAATTCATTCCAATTTGTCTTATTGTTTAATTTTTACCTTTCTCCTATTTTCTTCCTTATGTTTTTAACTTTTCGTTTTTCGTAGTTTTATTTTTCCCACTGATCGTTTAATGTAATTTTATTTATTTCTTATACCCTTTTCTTAAGATTTTATTCGTTATTGTTATTTCTTCATTCTTTCCATTTAACCTATTTTGAAAGTATTTTTTCTGTTGACCATTTTCTTGTACGTTTATATTGATTTTTTTTATTTTCCTAAAAAAACATTTTATCTTTTTTTAACACTATGCGCACTTTTCCTTGATTTTACATTTAGTTCGTTATTTTAATTTATTTCAAATTTCATTTCTAGTGTTTTTCCATTCTTTAAATAATTTAATCCATTTTATTCATTTTCTTAGTGTTAATTTCTCCATTTTTGTGTTTCTATAGTATACCAAGTTGGCTTTTTCCTACTATCTTTGTTTTTCATTTTGTCTGTTTGCTCCGTTTTTGTTCATTATCCAATTTTCTTTACTTTTTGTCTTTTCATCATTCCACTTTTCCAGTTTTTCAAAATTTTCCGGTTCGTCCATTTATTTTAATTTCTCTATGGTTATTTTATTCTTGTCTTTTATATACACTGCTGTAATTTTATGCATTCTTAACGTTCTATTTACTTTTTCTATTGCTTTAAATATGTCTTGTTTTAAATGTTAAATAAATTTTATTATTCTTGATTTATCGAGTTTTTCAGTTTTATGCATTTTTTATATTAATGTTTGTATTCTTTTTAGTAGTTTTTCTTTCATTTTTATTTATTCTTAAAATTTTTCCTACTTTCTTATCGGTTTTTCATTATTTTCAACATTTGTTCAATAATGTTCGAATATGTTTTTTCTAGTTATCTGTTTTCTTTTATCAATTTTTTATAGATTTTATTTTGGTTTTTCTAGATGAAATATTTTTTGACAATTGACATTAATTTCTTTATTTGTTTGATTTTGTTGTTTGTAGCTCTTTTTTACATTCTTTTAATATTTCGTTTTCCTGTTGTTTTTCTTTTATCTATTGCCGTTGATCGCCGTTTAGATATTTTTAATTTTTGTAATAACTACATTTTTAATCTTTCCATTTCCGTACTTTTATAAATACTATTGACAAAAATGACGCTTTTCAAAGTCACCAAAACTGTCGAAAATGTATTTAAAAAAAACTCCCACAGTAATGAATTTCAAACATTAACTTTTTTTTGTACTCAGGCAATACACAGTGGTTGGGGCCCGTACGTTGGACCCCCCAGGCCCGTATTTTCTCTCTGCGGCCCTGCACATCACATTAAGATTTTTAAAAGTTATTCGTGTTACCCCATCATAAAATGTCAATAATCTAATCTTTATCGTTTTAAAGGCGTAAAAGAAACTTTTTCAGTGTATTTGGATCATGCAAAAGCTTTCAATAAAAAAGTTTTCCTAGCAACAACTTTTGACATATTTTTATAGTTCATACTATTTGCAGTCAAAAATACAATTTTATTTTTGAATATGATTCTAAACGCCAAATCGCTTCACGAAAATTTCTAAAATGTGATTTTTCTCGACATATTTTAAATTTTGTTTTAACAACACAATTCATTTGTTTTATTACGATCATTTCAGATGTTATTCGCATTTCTCCATCAACAACAATAAGTTTTTCAAAAGGCTTATAACATTCGCTGTAACTTTCTCTTTGACATCAAGGCGATATTGTAACCCACTTGAAAGCTACATGAAAAAAAAAACCAAAATAAGATCGAACTCTTTAGATCAATCATCGGACGCTATGTTTGAATAGTATTTTGATTGTTTTCGTATAGCTTTGAAATGATTTACAATATCGCCATGATGTCAAAGAGAAAGTTACAGGAAATGTTATGGGCCTTTTGAAAAACCTATTGTTGTTGATGGAGAAATGCGAATAACTTCTGAAATGGCCGTAATAAAACAAATGAATTGTGTTGTTAAAACAAAATTTAAAACATTTCGAGAAATATCACATTTTAGAAATTTTCATTTTCATTCACGTTTTGGCGTTGAGAATCATATTCAAAAATAAAATTGTATGTTTGACTGCAAATAGTATGAACTATAAAAATATGTCAAAAGTTGTTGTTAGGAAAACTTTTTTTTTGAAAGCTTTTGCATGATCCAAATAGACTGAAAAAGTTTCTTTTACGTGTTTAAAACGATAAAGATTAGATTTTTGACATTTTATGATGGGGTAACACGAATTAACTGTTTATATTGGAACAAAATTCCAAATATCTCGAAAACTATCGCATTTTTGAAGGTTGTTGTTAAATGCATTTTGATTTAAAATGATACTTAGAATTATATTCTGTAATAAAATTACAGTTTTATATGTCAATCGGTATGTAATTTAAAAACGTTTTTAATCCACCTAACAGTGTGATGAGACATTTCTTATAACTCTTATCACTCTCTTCGGATATTATATCGTTTGAGAACATTTAGAACTTGATGCTTCGCGATGTTTTTGATAACACATACTACATGGGAAAGTTGCAGGACTCAGAGAATCGCTCAAATCAGTATAGGACAACATCAGTGCTAGAAATCTCAAACCAAATCAATGGGAAAGCGAAAAAATGACCCGTAAAATAGACATAAAAACGAATTATTGCTAATACTCTGTTAATAAAATATCTAAATTCCTCAATCAATGCATTGTGGTGGGAAAACTGAATTTGCCTAAAGGGGTTATATATTGTACTGAGCTAAAAAAATTTTTTTTAATCGATTTGAAGTTTATACATTACTCAAATTTCCAACGCGACTGAGAACTAAGAAATCAACGCTTTTTCTTGAAAAGGGCGATACTAGCAGTGACACCATTCAAAGAAAATCAACAGTGAATATTTCCACACTTGGTTTTATTTCCTATTTAAGAACTATTGTGTTTTTTACATCCTAGATTGCATGATTCAGTAAACGAAACCCAAAACTTCATAAAGTATTTGAAATTATTAAATTAAAATTTGTTTTTGCTATTGAAATTGACAAAATGATAGTATCGCCCCTTTGGCGATTGTTTACTTTTTCGGTCCCACCTATCAGCATTGAAGTATCGCCCTTACGTTTTTTTACAATAACTACCATTCTACACCACCGATTTCGTCCGTGTTTTTTTAATAGAGATAATTGTTACTATTTGCAGCTGGTATCAGCTTGATAATCCTAAAAAAAAATACGAAAATAACAGTTTCGCCTCTAAACTGCTAGCAAAAAAAGTATCGCCCTGTTTGTTTGCATGGAGCGTGGAGGGCGAAACTTTAAATAAACAAACAAAAATACAGTTTCGTCCGTTGTATTTTTTGCTGTAGTTTAAGAAAGCAATATCGTAGAATCAAATGATATCACGCTATCTCTGAAGTGCATGCGTGCATAGTTTCAAATTTTACTTCGACATCGACTTTTTCTAAAGGTGACTTCCCAGTAGTATCCTTGATTTGAATTATTATCGCTAATCCTAATGCCAAAGAACAAATAAAAACCTCACGAAAAGGAACCGTTTGGGAAAATTATCATCATTACTGGAATTTTCATTTTCACGAAACTTTGCGATAACATTACGTCACTTGCGTTAATGCACTGGGTGCACAGTGCTCTGAAAATCTAGCGAAATCGTCTTAGGGCACCAGCGGGTCTAGTTCAGAGCTATCTGCGCGGCGAGTTAAATCTGTAAAGAATACTAAAAATTAATTTCTATTCCATAATTTTCAGTTCAGCATTTCGAGAGATCGTGCTCACCGCAAGCCATGAAAAATAGACTACGTTGTGAAGCGATGGTTACTATTTAATAAAAAATCACGGTAAAATAAAAAATAACACTATGAAAAAATTCCAAAAAGCTTATAATTTTCACAAACTTATTAAGAAAAAATGTTTAATAAGCTTTCGTAATATTGTGTAGGAAAAAAGCTGAAAAATTAAGTATATTCTCTATCTGCAACATATAAACCCTTAAGTATACCAATTAATTGGTATACGAATTGGAATAGGTTCGCCAAATTTTGGAACAAATCTATAAAATAACCCCTTGAAAACTACCTAAAAATTGTTGTAGTTTGCAATAAAAAATCCCCAAAAATGAAATGTACCTATTAATGTGATACACAGTGAATAATACATACAATAAAGACCCATTTTTATCAGTCTCATGGTGTGTTTTAGGCTGACAAAATGGGGACATTGACTAAATCGGGCTTTTCTTTCTTTATAATGAACTGAAACTGTTAAAATATTTTTCCCGTCCCTTGATGTAGTCTGATAACTATTTCTGATTATGATGAACTTTTCATTTTTGCATATTTCCATCTTCATGATAAGGTAAACATGCTCAAGAAAGGATTTACTCGAATTCAGTCTTGTTCGTCTGCTAGAGCCCATCAAACCTATGTTCATATTTGGCTGATAAAATCGGGGTTTCAATGCATTATAATAGATATTCAGCATTCGAAGAAGTTTCTTGTAAACGAGTGTAGAACGAATTTGTTTTTACTTACTTGAAGTCAGCGGCGTAGCCAGAAATTCGGTTTGGTGGGGGTTTGGTGAAAATCGATCATACTGTCCAAACGGCATAATTCCGAAACCGTAATTTTTGAAGTTTCAAAATTATGCAGAATTTATTTTTCAGAAAATAGTAACAGAGTTCGTGTCTTTAACGAATTTCTTGAGACTTTATTGTAGTCATGAATATTAACCTAAGAAAATTCACCATAAATACTTCTACTACCATCAAAATTATTTTATAAGATGATGCGCTGTTTAACGTTTTTCAAACTCATCGAAGATACTAAACCTCCGAAATTGGCGGTTTCAAAATGATGCTATCTTGACCTTAAATTACTGTTTTTAAACATTTGACCTATACATATAATTGGTCATACAACAAAAATCAAAAGCTCATCAAAATCGATCAGAACCTGCTAGAATCGAATGGAAATCGTCATTTTTCATAAATTTCTCTCTACATTCGGAAAGTGTTATCCTCGATATTAATCAGATTACGTTTTCGTCTCAACTCGACGCATTCCCAAAATAAAAACCTGTTTTAATCCACCTAGTGGTGCAATTGTGCTTGTCTAATTTGTCCAGACTACGATGCCATGGCTGGTTATGTTCAATACAATGGTGGAAATGAATATTACATGTTCAGTACGATTTGCACATACATACAATGGATCGACAGCCACGATCTTGAGATACTATGTGATACTGAAACATCGCTTGAAACCAGCGGCGGATCATAGAGAAAGATCCGGAGGTCCAGGTCCTGCCGAAAATTTTCAACTTGTTAAGAAATTTTAAACTAGTTACAATTTTAAAGTAGCAACCCCTCACTGCATACTTCTTCCGGGCCAGTATTATTGACGATTTTTAGAGTGATTGCATAACCTGTCTATATGAGAAAGGCAAAAATGTACCAAAGTCCAAAAAAGTCAATTTTTGTCAAACATTATTTTTTTCGAGTTTACATCAAATCTCAATGTTTCATGCATTTTAAAGTCATTTGGCATCAAAAATACAAATTTGATTTTGAAAATTTTTCATTTCAGTTTATATGGCAATTTTCTGTGTGATTGCACTCTTCAACTCATAACTCCAGAATCGGAAGTCCAATCAATAAAAAATTCAATTGCAGCCGATGGGAAGATTGTACCTTTAATTTGAGACTAACTTTGTGCAAATCGGTCCTGCCATCTCTGATTAACAGAGGTCACATTTTTTCCACATACACACATACACATACATACACACAGACATTTTCCGATCTCGACGAACTGAGTCGATTGGCATATGACACACGGCCCTCCCGGTCGGGATTAGATTGACGAATTTTAGAGTGAATGAGAAAGCCAAAAACATTTTTAGCAAATGTTGAAAGTTATGCATTTTTTTGGTGAGCAGTTCTATGTTTCATAGGCATTAAATCAATTTTAACTTCGCTTTCTATTAAATAAAGACCCTACATCTCTACAAAAGCGAGCTCAATTTGAAAAGAAATCTAAGGATCATGATTGATTACAGAACTCTGAAATTTTCTATTGGAATGTTTTCAGGCAGGAATTTGATATTGATGCTATTAGTCAACTGTGAAATCAAGACCAATAGATCAGTTACATACCCATTCCGACAATTTATCAAAAGTCCTCATGATGTTTACAACAACAGGTTATCAATGTACGGATCAGATAATTAGTATTGTAATATTGAATTAAATCAGTCAGCATCAATAAATTTTCAACTTCAATCCAATTTCTTTTGTGTTGTGGGGGGGGGGGGGGGGGTTGTATGGTGTTAAACCCCAAAACCTTCTCTTGGCTACGCCGTTGCTTGGAGTTATTTACTTCGCTTTCATTTTCCGATATGTTTCAGATCGATCCGATGGTTATAAGTTAGAAAAATTGCAGTCAGAAGGTTCGTACAAATGAACATTTTTGCACTGATAAGTTATCAAGTTCCTTCCAGACAACTTGGAAGTGTTCGGTGATTATTTCTAGCGGTTGTAGATAGAAAAATGAAATACAAAATTCGTTTTATCGAAATATTGTTTGGCTTATTTAAATGGATTATTACTATATTGAAAATAAATAGGCGACAAAGAGTAACCCACAAACAACAAGCCATAACTTTTAAAGTATTCAAAATAGATATTTGAAGTCTTCAGTAAAGTTATTCGCAAAAGTAAGAGCTACAAAGTTTCTGAAGACATCATTTCGATATAATCACTTCCAAGAAAATTTGTGAAAATATCTCACTCATAGGGTGATTAATCAGCAAAAGTACAATACCAAAAGAAAGGGCATATCGCCTCCATTATATTCGCCGAAGATACTATTGACCTAAAATAAGCCGTTTTGGCGTTAATAATAGATTACATGTTTTTGGTCATATTTCTGGCAATGGGAAATGATAAAAATCTTTCGTCCGCATTTAATGTTAAATATCTCTTTTGATAATATTCCGATTTCAACAATCTATAGCTTGTTCGAAAGGTATTCGTTAAAGCTATCTAAAAACATATAAATTGTTAATCAATATTGTCAATTTCGGCAGATAATTCAAAAAAACTGCAAAAAACGCCATTTTTACGCATTCAAACATTCATATCTTGGAAACTAAACATCAGAATCAAAAACAAATTAATAGCGTTCATACTGTTTTTTAGTTCTTTCATTTAAAATTGGTTTGGATAAGATCGGTTCAGCCATTGCTGAGAAACACGAATGAGAATTTGTCCGTTACATACACACACACACACACACACACACACAGACATTGTCCCAAATCGTCGAGCTGAGTCGAATGGTATATAAGACTCGGCCCTCCGGGCCTCGGAAAAAATCTTGAAAGTTTGAGCGAATTCTATACATTTCTTTTATAAGAAATGTAAAACATGTTTAAAACTATTGTTAGAAAAACTTTTCACCGATACGTTCTCCATCATACAATATTCAAAATGTTTCTTTTTTCTTTAGGTTTTTGTTGACAAAATATAAAGAATTATAAAAGATGTTTTTTTTGCAATTTAAATTTTTAATGCAAATTTTTGTTTTTATGAAAAATGACACAATTTTTTTTTCAGTGTATATTTTTTTCGTGTAGAAATATTTATTCCCTGTAACTCGTTTTCAGAAAGTTTTGCTGTATAAAATACAGTAATCGAACAAAAAAAACTTGAAATTAATGCACGTAGAAATTTCTACGCCCTTTTAAAAAAATGCTCTTGTATCAAAACATTGCAATTGTCAGAGAAAATCAAGGAGATTCATAAACCGAACTCAACTTCAAAGTTTCGTTCGAATCGACGATGGTCATATTTTGTAGTCGGTCGGTTTGTCATGGAATCCCTCTGTAGTAATCACGTGTACCACTTTGTACAAGATACAATGCGTCTCCATAATATCCACTCAATTTTGACCTAAATACCAGCAAAAAGCGTAATTGATTCCATGAGAACAAGCAATATTTTCAGTTAAACAAAAAGTAAATACTAATGCTATGAAGGAAGTAGTAACAAAATTTTCCGACATGAACCACCTTCACGGCGCCTGATTTTCTGCTCCCGCTGCATTCAGTACCATTTCCCCATTCTTTAACTAATATCCCTGCCGGCGAGAATGAAATGTTCATGTTCGACATTTAACCGGAACCGACCTAGCCCAAATCACAAAGCAGAACCCAATCGCTCTAACAATGCGGCGGGGTGGTAAACCTCGCATTGTATGTAACATTTTCCTAATACCAATAGGTAAACCACAATTAGAGAAGTGGATCATTGCATTGCATTAGGGTTTCCCCATTCATCCACGTGTGTGGCACCGGCTGATGAACGTACGTAGCGGAACGTGAAGATGTTTGTGCATGATTGAATAATGTTATTTCGAAACAACACAAGAAAGGCAAAAAGTGAAGTGCAAAATCCTTCCGACCGTGCAGCCAACAACCCGGGCCGCAACAGTAGCGGTGCCTTCGGTCGTAGAACACTGGCTAAGGATAAATACCTACTCCTGGTGGGGAGGGTTAGAATGGGTAAAGTGTACCTACATTTCAACCTACACAGTTTAAAATAGATGCACGTACTTGTTTCGTCGGTCGGTCGGTTGGTCGGTCTGTTTGTTGGCGTAGACGCTCACCGTAGTCGCACACCAGCCAGCAGTGTAGGTGTTGGAAACCACAGGAAAATTGTCTAGAAACATTCTCGTTGTCGGAATCATCTCGAGCTATAGCCGAAGCATCCGGCGGGCAAAACACATAATCCTGGTCTTGGTACGGGACAGCCGTCGCGTTTAGTGCCCACACAACCCTGCCTCGAAAGCATATTGATAATTGAGTTGCTAGTGATGATGATGATGATGACGATGATGATGATGATGATGATGACATCGACGGTGATGATGATGATGAAGAAAGTGGTGGTCATGTTCTCTACGGGCGGAGTTTCGTTGTTCGTGCCAATGTGAATCATAGAATAGTGCCGTTATGAAGAGCTTTATGAATGTGTGATACAGGTGGGGAATTCAAATTTACATTTGCCGGAAACGATACACGTGGCTACAGTGCAGGATACAGCGGGTGAAATTTTGTTGGCGCATTTATCCGCTTTTCGCTTCAAGTCAAAGTTGGTCAGCAGACAGTCAACGTTTGAGTTAAGCCGAATACCCGAGGTAAGTTATCAAGTGTTTGATGTTCATTGTATGGTAGTTGACACAGATGTTTGAAGTATGCCGTGGGTTTTCCTGGCGGTTGTTTTTATGTCAACCACAGTAAATCAACTGTGACATGGAAGAAAATATATGGCTTGAAACAATAATACTGTAATGGAAGTGCAGCGACAAACGATTTATGCATGCTATTAAACATTTTGATTCATATATTTTTATTTTATGTATTTACGATATAAGCTATAAAATCAACTCTTAAGAATTTTTGAATCCTATGTGTAGGGGAACTGTGGGTAAAATGAACAGGTAGCCAAATCAAGTCAATATTTGTTAAATTTAGAACAAACTTCACAGAAACCTGACCTACAGGGCCGTCGAGAGGGGAGGGGACGGGGTGTTTCCCCCCGGGCCCGGAGTTTTGAAGGGGGCCCTGATTTTTAACGGAAACTAAAATTTTGGTCAATACTTAAAAAAAATCAATATCTTGTGTATGATTTTAAAAACTACTGCATATTGGATATCAAATATATGTGTTTGTACCCAATTAGAAGACCAGACCATGGCGGGCATAGCGTAGTTGGTACATCGACTGCCTTGTACGCAGCTCATCTGGGTTCGATTCCTAACCTCACACATAGGAATGGAGAATTTTTTAAAGAAAATTTTCTAACTTGAATGAAGAAGTGAATGGCCCTAAGATTAAAATTTCTATAATCGAAAAAAAATTAGATCAGACTTGCTAGAGGTTAAAAATTAATGATTTGATTAGAAGTCATGAGGTTGTCTTCAAATTTCGTCAATATGAAATCGATTTTTTTGATTTATTGTCATGTCTTCGCAACTGCTGGGTAATTATCAAAAGTAATTAGATAGAAAAAGATAACTTCTCAAACTTCTATTTAGGGTTGCCACACCGGTTTTTTGAGGCAAATTCCGGGTCTTTGTTCATGTTATTCGGATTTCGCCCGGATGAATCCAGTGGATTATTTTGAAATTTTTTCTTCATCAGCAACTCTCAGCATTATTTTATAAATCGTCTAGCACACAGCCATCATAAACATCATTGTCGGGTTGGAGACCCTAATCGATAAGTAGGGCCCCTCTCGGTGTTGGCCAATATATTTAAAAAGTGCTCACCACCATTGGGGTTCAGATTCATTTTACCCCACACGACCTTCACTTCAATGGATCAACGGATTATATGCTCGTCACAAAGATTCTTGAAAGACACTGAAGTGTGATTTTACGCCCTGCGTTTGTTTACTATAGAGCAGAGCACAGTTCGCTTGGGTTATCCTTCACAGCGAGAGTGGCTGGTGCTTTTTGATTTATTGCAGATTTTCAAGGATGTGAAGTACTGCCCCCACTAAATCAACAAATATCTTCACAAATGCGAAAAAATACACCTAAGTGCTCTACCACAACATTACACTCTGCGGTGAATGTGAAGAATATATGATATGTTTTGCGCTACGAACTACATAAGAAATAAAGCAGAGCCTATTTAGCTTTTATGAATGTTTTAGAAACCAGCATAGCGTAAATTCCAACCACAATTTGATGTTTCGCTATTTTCTCCATGTTTACATGGATTTTTAAAATTTTTGTTAAAATTTCGTTGATAAATTTTTTTTAGCACTTTAAAAAGCACTGTTATTGGGCGACTTAGTGGAATGTTATATTAAACATTCCACTTTTTTGATGTCTTTCGTATATTGATACAAACACTGATGAAGGCTGCAAGTCGTGGTATATCTGCAATTTCAACATTCTGCTTTTTTTATCTATTTCAATTGTTACCATATTTTGATTTTATCCTGCTTTTAACTCTGTTTATTTTTGCATTTTTATCCATACCACTTATATTATTAAAGTATAGTCATTGCTGTGTTTTTCCATTTTATTTGCAATTTTCCATTCTATTTTATTTTTTCTGTTGTTTCATATTTTATTACCGTGCTTTTTCATTTGTTTCTTTTGTCATTCCATCAAACTTTTAAAATTAGTATATTAGTTCCATTCATTCTTATCATTCCCTTTTTCTATTTTTTTTTCTCTATATAGTTTTGCATTTTTCCTTTTTAAAATTCATTCCAAAATGTCTCATTATCCCTTTATCTACATTTCTCGTATTTTGGTACGTGTTTTCTAGTTTTTAGCTTTCCGTTTTCCGTAGTTTTATTTTTTTCATTGCTAATTTATTATAATTTTTTTATATTTTACACATGTTCCTTAATCTTGCATTTTGTTCATTTTTATTATTCTTCATTTTTCCATATAACCTATTTTGAAAGTGCTTTTTGCTGTTGGCCATTTTCCAATAGGTTTGTTTTTTCATTTTATTTATTTTTCTAGAAAACGATAGATTTATTTCTTTTTGTCAAAACGCGCATTTTTTCTTCGTTTTACATTTAGGTTGTTATTTGAATTTCTGTCAAGTTTCATTTCTCATGTTGATTTCCATTCTTTAAATAATCTAATCTATTTTTTCAATTTCTTCTTGTTATTTTTTCAATTTTGTGTGTTTTTATGATATACCATTTTAGTTTTATATTTATTTTTGGTTTTCCATTTTGTCCGTTTTTGTTCAATTCATTTTTTTAATTTCTTCACGTTTATTTTATTTTTGTTTTTTATATCTATTCCTCTACTTTTGTGCATTCTTAACACTTTATTCACTTTTTCTATTGCTTTAAATATTTCTTGTGTTTAATGTTGAATATATTTTATTATTTTCGAGCTTTTAAGGTTTATGACATCTACCGATTTTTTTTATAATTTTCACCATTCGTTCAACAATGTTCGACTTCTTTTATCTTTGCAATTTGATTGTCTAGTTTCCTTTCTTTTATTGATTCTTACAGGTTTTGTTTTGGTTTTTGTTTTTGTTTTCGATTATACATTTTTACATTTCTTACAGAAGAAATGTATAGGATTCGCTCAAACTTTGAAAACTTTTTCCGAGGCCCGGAGGGCCGAGTCTCATATACCAATCGACTCAGCTCGACAAATTGAGACAATGTCTGTATGTGTGTGTGTATGTGTGTATGTATGTATGTACAAAATGTCATGTAATTATCTCAGCAATGGCTGAACCGATCTCAATGAAATTAGTTTCAAATGAAAGGCCTAACGTTGCCATTTGACACTATTATTTTTGATTTTCGATATGTTGTTTACTTTCTGAGATATGGGCGATTTTGTCAAAACACAGCAGGTCTTTTGCAGATAACTTTCGAACAATACAATATTGTCCCACAAACTGCACATAAATAAAAATACCTTTCTAACAAGCTATAGATTGTCTAAATCCGTGCACGAGCAGCGGAGATATTAAACATTATGTATTTTTAGTCCTTGCTTACCAATTTCCACTAAATAAAAATGAGATTGTTTCATACAGAGTATTGCTTTACTGATGTTTAAGGGGCAAAACTAAACCGATTTTGAATATCGGGGTATGAAAACACATCTACGTGATTCAAGGAATTCGATGTTGAGGACATTTTGTGAATTACCTTTATAATAAATGAACTATTTCTCAAAAATCGATATATAAGTTCACTTCAAAGACAAAATAATGTGTTGATAAAGAAACAGTGAGTTCTAGTATTTATTCCTTGGATTAGGCATTGCGTTCAATCATGAGGTAAATGTTGGATGGTATATCAATACACAGATCAACAAGTAATTCACCTAGTAGTGAGATAAAAGATTTCTAATATACTTATACTTGTGGCGTCACCGAAAGTAACTGTATCTTTGAAGCTCAAAAATCTAGCGAAAATTTAGCTCTTTTACAAGATTTAGGTTATACTGGTTATGGCGCAAAAGTTACTACTTACATTATTTATGATAAGAATGTAAGAATCAATATATCATAATAATATACCTATAAAAATAATGTCACTGCATTAACCATCATTTGCCATTCCTCACACGCCCCCCCCCATCTCTCTCTCTCTATCTTTCTCTCTCTGTCTCTCTTCTACCGCATCTATTTAGCTATTTCTGTATCCATTTCTAAGTTGTGTGATAAGATCTTCTGCCAATCTGAAATAATTATTAATTGTAATTGCGAAGGTTTGAAAAAACAAAACTATTTTTTGTCTGCTGCTACAGCAACTCAACTTTAATTCAATTGTATTCAAAGCCTTCGAGATGGTCGACGAATTCATGTATTTGGGCTCACTGGTAACCGACGACAATGATAACAGCAGAGAAATTCAGAGACTGATCTTAGCGGGAAATCGTGCCTACTTTGGACTCCAGAGGACGCTCCGGTCGAACAAAATTCGCCGCCGAACGAAGTTGATTATCTTCAAGACGCTGATTAGATCGGTGGTCCTCTACGGCCACGAGACCGTGGAGGACAAAGCGCCCTTGGAGTTTTCGAACGAAAGGTGTTGCGTACCATCTATGGTGGCGTGCAGATGGAAGACGGAACGTGGCGCAGGCGAATGAACCATGAGTTTTATCAGCTGCACATTCGTTGTATTGGTACGAACTTTCATGAAAAATAACGGATCAAAGACCAAAAATATCCACAAATTAGATCCAGGAAAAGAAGTCTCCCAAAGTACCCACTCTCGATGGGGGATGCAACTACAATGTGTCTTCTAACTTATCGTCGTCCATATCTGGATATACTGAGTAGTTTGAACCATTTCTTTTTCACAGTATTGCTCTGTATAGGACTTATTTATCCATAATTCCTGCACGAGAATTCGGAACGAAACAATTTGAAAGCTATGAGGATGAATGGAAAGAGACTGCATTGCAATCAACTGATTGCACGGCTTTTATGCTATCGACATAGCCTAGACATTTCACACTATTTACTTCAATGCAAATAAAAATTTTGAAAAATCTACTTGTCTCATTCACAAATCGCATTCTCCCTGTCGTTCTCTGTTCAAGGGGCTTGAAAGCACATGTGACCTTGTCTCACTTTACTATATTCAATTGCGCGTTAAAATACTGGACCAGTAAATTCTATTCTGTACATAAATCTTTTTTTCGGGAATATGTGACCAAAAAGTAAACTTCGAATTCCAAAACAAATTGAACATTCCAGGTTCCTGATAACTAATTAAGGTCCAACAATAAAGTAGAAACACCAGATAAACTTAAAACGACGCCGTCAAGTAAAGAAGCATGAAAACAAAAAGAATAAAAACAAAAGAAAGAGGAAGCCCTAGAAAGTCCATTGCATATTTATTAGCCTTTTCTCAGAAGATGAAATTTTCAAAAACATTTCAAAACTTTCTGATGCAATGGTTCTCAAATTCGTACAATCCAGTTTATTCATTTTCTTTATTCAAAAATGTTTTTAGCTTCAAATATATGACCATTTCATTTTAATTAATTAATTAATTAAATTAATTGATTCATTTGATTCATTTGATTCATTTGATTCATTTGATTCATTTGATTCATTTGATTCATTTGATTCATTTGATTCATTTGATTCATTTGATTCATTCGATTCATTTGATTCATTTGATTCATTTGATTCATTTGATTCATTTGATTCATTTGATTCATTTGATTCATTTGATTCATTTGATTCATTTGATTCATTTGATTCATTTGATTCATTTGATTCATTTAATTCATTTAATTCATTTAATTCATTTGATTCATTTGATTCATTTGATTCATTTGATTCATTTGATTCATTTGATTCATTTGATTCGTTTGATTCATTTGATTCATTTGATTCATTTGATTCATTTGATTCATTTGATTCATTTGATTCATTTGATTCATTTGATTCATTTGATTCATTTGATTCATTTGATTCATTTGATTCATTTGATTCATTTGATTCATGTGATTCATTTGATTCATTTGATTCATTTGATTCATTTGATTCATTTGATTCATTTGATTCATTTGATTCATTTGATTCATTTGATTCATTTGATTCATTTGATTTATTTGATTTATTTGATTCATTTGATTTATTTGATTTATTTGATTTATTTGATTAATTTGATTCATTTGATTCATTTGAATCATTTGAGTCATTCGTTTTATTTCATTCAATTTGTTAGTATGAGTCAATTTATTGTATTAATCTTATAACTATTTCTAAATATAATCTTAATTTTTATGTAATAACCTAATCTAATTTGATTCGTGAATATTATAATTTTGATATACATTAATTTTTCTACTCATTTCATGAATTTAAAAACCTATTGTTTCATTTTTTGCTTTACTTTTTTATTTCGGTCGTTTTGTTGATTTTCTATAATTTATTCAGTTTATTCGAGATTTTATTCGTGCAAGACTAAAAACTGTTTTCATCCCACCTCTAGTTGAGTGCCTACTTCTCGTGAGTTCTGCAAACTAATCCAATAGTGAAATGTGTAAGAAATGTCTCATTTCACTGCTAGGTGGATTAAATCGGTTTTTGACAATTGACTGTAATTTGTTTATGTTGTTGGTTTTGCGATTTTTAGTGTTTCTATACACACTTTCAATATAAAGTTTTCCCTTTATTTTGTTTTTTGTACCATTGAACAAAGGGAATTTTTGATTTTTTTGTATAGATAATGTTTATAATTTTTGCAATTATGTACTACATTTTTAATATTTCCATTTCTTTACTTTTACTAATACTATTGACGAAAAATTCCTCTTCAAAGTCACCAAAACGTACGAAGACGTATTCAAAATATTTCAGAGTATTAACAGCCGTCCGTTTTTACCGTCATTGGCACTACAAACAACTAGAGCAAAAAACTGGTACATAATATAATTTCAGTGTAATATAGGTACATAATATCAGTAAGAAAAATGGATTTCAATCTTTAACTTTGTGATGCACGTGCAATATACAGTGGTGTGGGCCCGTACGTTGGACCCCCCGGGCCCGTATTTTCTATCTACGGCCCTGCGACCTATCAAGTATTCAAAGGATATTGAAATCATTTCTTTTGATAAATAAAAAGGTGTCGAATGTGAAATACATAAGAAAAAAACCAAAATCGGCAATCATGTCTGTTGCTGTTGTTAAATTCGACATGTAGAATATTAGGTCTTTTGAGGTGAATATTATTTTATTCTAAAAATGGTGTTCCATCGTAGTAATTGAACCTCTTGCAGATATTTCACCACAATAAGTAGAGATCAGGACAAAATAGCTCAATCGGAACGGCTGTTTGAAAATAAGGTGACGGGGGGCGGGGGGGAGGCTGGGGTAAAATGAACAGTTTGTAGGGGAGGGGGGCAATATGAACCATCTTTCCGCTTCAAAGCCTCAAAATTAGTCGGAACGCTAACCTCAAGTTGTTATATTTTCACTGTTCTCCAACAGACCCTAAAAGATTAATCACCCATGGATAACCCCAAGTTTGTAGATTAGACTTCAATTTCTGACTTTTCAATTTCTGACTTTTAGCTCCACCAGGCTCTATTGATTCCTTTATGGCCCTTAGTAATTGTGCAAATTTCGGTACCGACCGGTTGTGTCTACGGACCCTCCAAAAATTTCAAAGTTTATATGGAAGTTTGTATGGAAAATCGGTTAACATTGAAAATAAATTCTTAAAAAATCACCTTATCAATCAATTAATCTGAACACTATACATATTTCTAAAGGTAATCTTCTACTGAACACATTCGGGGGACATTGAAAGTTTATGAAAATTCGCTGAGAAAAGTTATTAACTAAAGAAGCAGCACGACTTCACAACAAGTGGATTTTATTATTAATCATAGCAACCCTGTTTGAATAGCTGTATCTGCAATACGCGAGCGGTGGGTGGTAAGTCTAGTTTTCACTGGTATAACGATGTAGCACGGTGTTCCTAAAACCGTTATTAACTAAAAAAAATGACCATAAATTTGGCATACGGCATTCGAAAGATACAGTATCCAAGCATCTTCTCAGTGAATTTCAAAATGATCCATCGAGGGATTCGAGAGATATGGCGATTTGAAGTTTTATGATACGTTTCATAAGGCTACCAGCAAACATCCACGGGTTTGGTCCAATCTCTATAAACAAAAAAATATTTGTCTACTTATTTAGTACATGGCATTCGAAAGATATAGTAATCAAGTATATCCCTTGCAAGTTTGAAAATATTTCATTGACGGAATCGAAAGTTATAACGGTTTGGATGTGGTATGCGGTCATATATGGGTTTTCTACCAGACTTCAAGCGTGAATCCATGTTTGTCCATTGACTATTTAGATCGTTTATACGTGTCGCGATTTTTAAAGGAAACCCTTGCGATTTAATTACATAAATATAATGTACAAATGGTGTTATTTATATGGTGCACTGAAAAAATATGAAAATAGGGTTGTCTACCAAACGTTAAATATAATGTGTAAATTAAAAAAAAATAGATGAAAGTTGGAATGTTTACTTCAAAAGGCCATATCTCAATGGTATGTTGACTGATTCTAATTATTTTTTCATTATTGAACAGGTAGACGTTTCATCGTTAATTTTCATCAAAAAGAATATAAAATAGAGTTGTCTACGTAAATAAATAGACAATATAATTGGTCTCAACTATATATGTATTATAATTATTTAGTGATTATTTTTGTATTCAAAATAGCGGCCTATCAATTTTTATATATTAGTTGATTGCAATTGCTGTTTACTACAAATTATGGATATATGAAATGTTAAAACTAACACAGTCTTATTCGCTGGTCGCTCAATTTTTAACAGGAGCCGCTTTTTAGTTGTACCTCCGCTAGTTGGTCCATTGTCGACATCTGAATGTCAAATTCTCATGTTAAATTCAATTCGACAATAAAACTGACAATAGTTAGAGATATGAGAACTTGTACTAATAACATCCCCTTTGATCTCCCTACTAATAACATCCCCCAGTTTCAACATCTGTCAACTCAACCAGCGAATCACAATTGTACAAAATTTCCAACAAGAACCGTATCATAACATAAATTGATCTGAATCAGCAAATACCTTCATATTTTTGAATATATGTATTGAATTTATGGTTTTATTTTTCCATGATTTGTAGTTTGCGTTTGTTGCATTCAACTAATGTATAGAAATTGATAGGTCGTCGTTTTGAATATAAAGATATTTACTAAATAGTGATAATACATGAGTAAAGCCATGTCAAGTGATCCTCGAATTTTTCGCAAAATCACCGATTTTCATGAGGTATATTTTATTGTATAGGGATTATGATGAATAGCTTTTGGTATAAATATTTCGTTAAAACTCCCTTTTTTCTTTGAGATATTAACCCTTAAACTTTCTTGTATAATAAAATTGTTAATTTTATATCTCAAAAACTACTGAAGATAATTGAATGAATTTTTGTACACTTATAGAATGATATTAACACTATCTCACAAAAATATATCTATTGTATAATTGAGTAAATAACGGTACTTTGCATCTATTTAAAAATTTCAATTGCATTTTTTCTTGTGTTCTTCACGCTAAAAATTTTTAGGAAGGATATCAAATTACGCAGCAATCCTTCACCTTCAAAACTCTGTATTGATAATTTTTCATTTATGTTCCTATCGAAAGTTATGGATGATTTTGTAACAGTGTGTTCCTTTAACGCATGGCCCACTTTGATGCAGCCCGCGAACACTTACATATTGGCAACGCCGCACGTCGCCACGTCCTAATGCGCATCGCTTTGGAAAAGTGTATCTCATGTCCAAAATTGCCATCTCTGATATTAGAGTAAAAAGACAAGCTTTTCTTTACGGATTATTAAGGGTAAATGTTTTTCGAGTGATTTGCATACTTTTTAGCGTTATTATATTTTTTGCGAGTTATTGAGCAGTGGACATGTTTGAACCTGCATGGACACGATTTTTTGCAAAGTGACGTATTTTACCACTTTTTTGTTAGTTGGTTCTGTTTGAGTGGTAGCACGGTATGTTTGTTCGCATTGTTGTTTATAATGTCGTTTTCGATTGAGAACCTAGACACTAACCCGGGTTAGTTGCTTCAAACAAACGTTTTTAATGGAACTGAGTTGGGTTCTCGCAAAACAGCGGTGGTGTGAGCGAACCCGAAATATTTTTCAGGTTGGAACCCAACTCGGTTTTCAGTTCAGTGACCATTCATAATTTACGTAACTCAAAAATTGCCCAAAATTGACTCTGCCTCCCCCCATGTAACAAATTGTCACAAATTTCTCCACTCCCCCTCTCCTATTACGCAACAAATTCCTAGAAATTTTTTTCTTCTTCGGTGAAAACATGTTACGTAACGATCTAGCTAACTCCCCCCTATGTCACAACATGTCACAACTTGTTGTACCCCCTCCCCCTAAAAGCGTTACGTAATTCATGAATGGTCCCTCAGTGGCGCATAACCTAGGTTCGAAACTGGCATCAAACAAACGCTTTAACAGCAGTTAGGTCTGAAACTGAGTTAGTTTGCCTCAAGTAAAAACGACATAAGTAAGATCATTCAGTAAACAAAAACATGTGAAGTAAATACTGTTGTCATAAGTTGTTCCACTTTCCTGTATAATATTGTAGACAAATAATGAATTTGAATAAAACGTAGACGTACTTTGACTTCCAAAAGTGTCTTTGAAGATAGCAATAACATAAACTCATTACATAAGTAAAGTTTCGGTTATTTGCCATACAGTTTAATTATAACGATAAATTATAATAAGAAAGTATTTATTAAACTACTATGATTTTTGTTGTGCACTTCGGTCAAAAAAATATAAAATGATCTCAAAATATCCGGAAAACATTCATCTTCGTTAATCCCTATAGAAAAGTTTGTTCTTTTGCAGCAATCGAGAGATGTAGCTTCTGTTAGTCCTGCGATGCACACTTCCAACGCGTTGCGCATTAGAACGTCGCGATGTACGGCGATGCCAATATGTAAGTGTTCGCGGGTTGCATTAAAGTGGGCCATGCGTTGAAGGCACACACCGTTACAAAATCATCCATAACTTTGGATAGGAACAAAAATGAAAAATTCCCAATACAGATTATTGAAGGTGAAGGATTGCTGCGTAATTTGACATACTTCCTGAAATTTTTTAGTGTGAAGAACACAAGAAAAAATGCAATTGAAATTTTTAAATAGATGCAAAGTACCGTTATTAACTCAATTATACAATAGATATATTTTTGTGAGATAGTGTTAATATCATTCTATAAGTGTACAAAAATTCATTCAATTATCTTCAGTAGTTTTTAAGATATAAAATTAACAATTTTATTATACAAGAAAGTTTAAGGGTTAATATCTCAAAGAAAAAAGGGAGTTTTAACGAAATATTTATACCAAAAGCTATTCATCATAATCCCTTTACAATAAAATATACCTCATGAAAATCGGTGATTTTGCGAAAAATTCGAGGATCACTTGACATGGCTTTACTCACATATAGTTGAGGATAATTAAGTTGTCTGTTTTTTGAAGTAGCCAACTCTATTTTATATTATTCTTGATGAAAATTAACGATGAAACGTCTACCTGTTCAATAATGAAAAAATAATTAGAATCAGTCAACATACTATTGAGATATGGCCTTTTGAAGTACATTCCAACTTTCATTTATTTTTTTTAAATTATACTTTGTATTTAACGTTTGGTAGACAACCCTATTTTCATATTTTTTCAGTGCACCATATAAATAACACCATTTGTACATTATATTTATGTAATTAAATCGCAAGGGTTTCCTTTAAAAACCGCGACACGTATAAACGATCTTAATAGTCAATGGACAAACATGGATTCATGCTTGAAGTCTGGTAGAAAACCCATCTATGACCGCATACCACATCCAAACCGTTATAACTTTCGATTCCGTCAATGAAATATTTTCAAACTTGCAAGGGATATACTTGATTACTATATCTTTCGAATGCTATGTACTAAATAAGTAGACAAATATTTTTTTGTTTATAGAGATTGGACCAAACCCGTGGATGTTTGCTGGTAGCCTTATGAAACGTATCATAAAACTTCAAATCGCCATATCTCTCGAATCCCTCGATG
Source organism: Topomyia yanbarensis (assembly GCF_030247195.1). Classification (NCBI taxonomy): domain Eukaryota; kingdom Metazoa; phylum Arthropoda; class Insecta; order Diptera; family Culicidae; genus Topomyia; species Topomyia yanbarensis. The sequence continues at coordinate 358,347,950 of NC_080671.1, read as the reverse complement.
GATCATTTTGAAATTCACTGAGAAGATGCTTGGATACTGTATCTTTCGAATGCCGTATGCCAAATTTATGGTCATTTTTTTTAGTTAATAACGGTTTTAGGAACACCGTGTGTAGCTATTCAAACAGGGTTGCTATGGTTAATGTTTTGCTCTTTTATATTGAAAAACGGTTTTTTGGAGTTTAGTCGTTCTTGCACTGAGCCCCTCATACATCTCGCGTACGGTTAACCGTTATGTGTCCAACGCGGTACCCGGGTACCTTTTCAGGTTTCAATTAATGAAATTCCCATACGTAACAAATCGACGTGGGTACCCGGGTACCCACAAATCACCAAATACCAATAACTAAGGTAATTTCCAACTGATTTTGATACTTTTTGGTGTTTTGGATTCGGGAACTCATCCACTTTTGGACTTGGTAAAAATGAATCGGGTTACTTCATTCGGTTCTCGAGAATGCGGATTTTCGGAAGCATGTTCCAATGTTGGGATACTATTTGTGAATTTCAATGGAATACTAGCAATATGGGTATCAAAATTCTTGGAATTGCATCAGTAGGCTGTATCTCGTGGTTTTGGAACCATTCGGTGATTTGACCCTGGAACGGACCTTCCGGAGCAGGTTCCCGTGGGGCCGTGAATGGCCATTCAATTCCAATTCCATTTTTCAAACTGTCATATGGTCCCGTAATAACAACAACAATAAAAATTTTCAAATCGTATCCTAGTGCTGGAACATTACTGCGGAAAATCCGGATTATCAAGAACCAGATATATTCATCTGATTCAATTTTACAGAATCAAAAAGCGGACGAGTTCTTGAATCCAAAGCATCTAAAAGTGTCCAATCGGTTAAAGGAAGCCATAGGTATGAGCATTTCAATTTGTGGGTACCCGGGTACCCTCGTCGGCTTCTTAAAGGTGTTTTTTTGTTGGGCACATAACGGTTAAGTTGATGTCTTTCGCATTCCGACAAGATGATCCAAACTTCAGAACTCATTACAAAAATGTTGCATTTTTCCAGCAAATGGAGTGAAAAATAGGTTATTACGTGCAGCTAGTGAAAGTTAACATTTAAAATCTTCCATATTTGCAGCTTGAGATATTTATATTCTAGATCCAAATCTAAAATCACGAATAGGATATATTTTGTCAAGAAACTGTGTCTCCTTTTTAACCATCGCACAGTGGCGTAACTATGTCAAATTTATGGCCAAAATTATTTCACATGTTTTTAAGCTTTTTTATACGATAACATAGACCAAAATATGAAAATATTAAACCTTCTTGCAGTGTAATGCAAAGCTGAAAATAAACGAATTCCACGAGCATTATTATTTTTCAATGTAAATGTGTTTTTATAGCAATCTATCAGTTTGAGGAAATCTCGTATTGAGATCTAGTGTTTTTAATTGCTTTCATAAATTAAAACATTTTGTTTCAAGTTCATTTTTTTTTTTTGCTTTTTTGGTTTTCTTATAGTAGAAAAAAATATTCAAGTTTTTCTAAATTCGGTAATAGAAATCTATCCAAGTGATTATCGTATTCAATCTGATTATTCACGTTAACACTTGCAATCCGGAGACAAGGAACTGGAATAAGAAGATTGCATAATTTGTTTGATGCTTCGCTTAAGTTTCCAAGACAACTTGTGTACGTTACGTTTCATATAGCAAGGTTAGTGGAAGTTATATTTCACACTCTGGTGGTCATAATAGCTCAATTTGGTTAATGGACGCAATCTAACAAAAAATAATATGGGGGACTCAATCAAATCATTCTTGTCATATAAGATTGAGCTTAAGCTTGAGCGACCACCCCTGGCCGCTACTCCGTTATCGATCTGGACTAGATGAAGTTGCACAGGAAATAAGTAGATAATTATGCTTGGGAGTTGCGAAACATCTTTCAATGTGCAACTCCTGGTAATCCTTTACCGACGCCAGAGAGGTGACTTCACTTCTGGACTAGATATGGATCCATCAACTCATGGACCGGAGACCAACCGCTTTACTTCCCTTCCGAAGGAAGACGTCATCACATATTTTATCACCTAAGAAAAATCTCAATGACCATGGCTGGAATTGAACCCAAGCCAACTGGAATGAGTATTCTCTTAAATTCGAGCAAAAAACACGACAATTTCAAACAGCTGTAAAAAACCGAATGGGATTAATTGGGAATGTTTTCTTCGTGGAACAGTGAGAGGACACTACAAATAATCTTCTCCTTTTAACAGATTTACCCGACATTTCCCGACAAGGTACTTTTTTACTAACGAATATGTGGAAAATTGAAAAAAGCGAGCACTTTTATAAAACCTACCCAAAAATGACAAAGAAAAGCTAAAATTGACCCCAATTGATTGTAGTTGCTGAAGTTTGCTATGAAAAGCACGATTTTGTTTGTATATTGACTTTGGATAATTAGTTTTTGAGCAATCTGAAAAATTGAGGGATAATGGCTTTCAAGCTAATAAAATGTGTAAAGAAATCACTGATTTCAAATAATTGCATACAAAAATTATTAAACGAAAACGCTTTTCTTTTTAAGCAAAACGTTTGAGTATGTTTCGAAGAACAATTTAAGCTTAAAATATGGACAAATAAGCAAAAACAATATTTTTCTATTTTGGCCAGGATTTGATGTTAGTTACGCCTCTGTGCATCGATTGGAGCCGCTTGTGATTAATTAACACCACTCTCTAACTTGCGTCCCAAGCTCTCTAGAATCCTACTTTTCAAGCACAACATCTGTGTCCCAGTTCAATTTTCAACCCCCTTTTCGCTTCTTTTTCCAGTGACAGAATTGAAAGTCCCAAAAATGTCCGATCGATTTCTACTTCTAATTACAAGTTTCTTCTAACTCGAACATTGTAACCGGCCTCACCTCTGGGACCCTTGCCTGTTTCGAGGGTTATTGTGTTGTGATCCGATTCAACCTTTCGCCTACGTACCAACAACGAGTAGCATGAGGACGCAGCTAGTTAGAAATAATTCGCAATTAAATTGAAACTGGGAAAGAAAGGCAGATAATTGCATTCGCCATATATTTTGATTTGCAAAATTTTCTTCTCAGCGGAAAACGTAGGAAAAGAACATCATCAGTTTTCATTTTTTTTTTGTGCTTCTTAGTTAAAGTTAGGTCCGGTACACGAATCGAAGAAGTATACAAATAATCATCGAAATAAGTATTTGTCCGGAGCAATGCAACGTAGAAGTGAACCGGAAATTTTAGATACTTAGATTTCCGTTTCGCTTTCTAGCATTGCACTTGAGAGACATATATATTTCGGCTTGTGTACTCCTTCAATTTATATACCGGACATCCATTCAACTAAGAAGAACCAAAAAATCACAAGTTTGACAACGGTCTGTCCGGTCACAAGGGTAACCAATGATTTCATCATCGTCCGTTTGAGTTTGACGCTATTTATATTCAAGAGAGTAGGGTACTTCCGTGCCATGCCGCACTATGGGGTAAGTGTAAATAATTGAAATTGGAAGCCACTTCATTCAGTAAATCAACTCTGTGAGCATTGATTATGGCATACATAAAAATAAAACCACAAATAATAGACAAGGGCATTTTAAAAATGTGTGGGCCCAACTTTGTGCAGTGGTACTGTAACGAGTATAATGTTCTCTAATTATTAAAGTACTATCTTAACCCTCTGGTAGACGCGTGAACGGCATCCTAAATGAGCAGCCGCTGATTCTCAATGAAGGTCTCGCTAAAGTTTTTGAAAGTACTATAAATATAACGAGCACTAGAAAGGTTAATTAATTATTTAAACAATAAAGTGTAACTCATGAGTTGCAAACTGAGGTGTTTTACGACACGGCGTCTCGTTACGTACCGAACCGTAGTCAAGAGAACCACATTTATCGGGGCCGTTTGGCATTACCGAAAGTGCTTCAAGCACCGTCATCAAATTATATCTTCAATATAAGCATTCTGCACGGAGATGCTTCGTCGCACTTTCTCTTCTAAGCCAGCATAAAAAACATGGGAGAGGTGTTATTTTATTCAACTCGTTTATTTAACACGGTCCGTTGCGGCAGCGTAGAGGATGATAGAATTTGTCATAAGCGTCGCTTGTTGGGACGAATTCCGATCGCTCCTCCTTAATCACAAGCATACTCATAAAAGATAATCGAAAGCAACATATTAGAAGCAAGCATGTTGCTTTACATGGTCCAATTTATATAGATATATCCCCGTACAATAAATAACCAGTCTCCTCCGGCAGCGTCCAGAAGTGACGAGTGAAACTGACTGGCACTATCAACTATTGTCAATCAAGGTTGAGCTGAATCGAAGTATGGAACAATCTAAATTGCCTCCGGCAAGGGAATGCAATATCATCCTTTCCTGGAAATCCTGTCATTCATATTACATTTGATCTTTGTGAAACTGGCTGAAGGCAATCGTTCGTTAAACTTCGGCAAGGATTGTTGAACACATTCAAAACTTTAAGCAAAATATATGACTTTATAATACGAAGTTGGAAGTCATTTTCTTTCTACAGATAAGAGAGGAAATACGTGAAGGCGAAGACCCAATATCTATTTACGAAACCACAACTGTATATGATATGTTCAGTTCAAATAACAGCATCTGTGAGCTGTTTGCTCTTTTGAATAGGTAAACATTTTCTCTCTGTTTTCTAGAATGGAAATCCTGTTCACGAGGATTTGTGCAATCATCTACTATAGCTCATAGGAAGGGAAAAAAGTCCTACCGGCCTCCATCCATACGTTTGCTCTCTGGTGATCTATCTACCTGGGCAGGCGAAACATCGTTCATCTTATACATATTTCTAATCATTTTGAGTTGTGTAATCCCATCCTGCAGTAGGGCTCGATGTTGTGTCTAAATAAATAACATGCAAGATGGATAGTACATGGTAGAAGGATTTGTTACGCCCGTTTCACGAAAAATAGCAAAATTTATTTTAGCAAGTGCTCTGCTCCATATATTTCCGGACTGGAGATCCCTGATTTCTACTGCCAAATTTGGATTTTTATCGTTAGGTTTAAGATTTTTTAGTATAAACGTACTGAGCACGTTTTTGCTTACGAGTCTATTTTTTATTTCGTTTTTTGACACGGATCAATGCATTACCTTAACTGAGCCGTGTATCCTATAATATTTACAATGTGTAGTTAAAAATAGTTGAATCGGATTTTATTATATTTTCATCGGATTTGGTGTAGGTGATTTGTTATTTCACGCAAAAACCTTCCTTCTTGCTCTCGCTGAACTATTCTCTCGGTTTATCGTTTTCGTCCATGCTGTCCACGCTATTGCTGTTGTATACTCTGAGAAACAAAAATATGCAGAGCTAGCATACTTTCTATTCCCATCTATTTTATTCTGATGTGATTTTTATGTATTTTCTAGCATATACTTCTAGTATGCATTCAATGAGTGGATAGACTGATTTTGTCCAATGCATAAATTTTGCAACATAAGAAACGGGAGGCAGATAGAAAAGTACGCTATCGATGATTAAATAAAGTTCTCCGTGTATGTTTTCACGACTTGTTTGGAATGTTTGTGTTTCCTACGGGTCACTATCGCGTATCATTATTTTTTGCCATGTACTTTATCGTGTGCGTTACTGACTGATGTTTTAGAGGTAATATGCGCTTAATATGAGTTGGAAACTTTGCGTAATGTTCTGATGTTTCGTCATTCGTTGGTGCCCGAGCTGCACCTACGCTTGTTTGTGATTTTGTTGATGTTGATGAGGGGTGTGTATTGGGTTTATTTGCAGTTGATGTGGTTTCGTTAGAGCTTTTTGTACATGACTTATTACAGAACTGGCAGGTGGGGATCTGGCCTTTATATGTGCACCGTGTGATTTGAGAATTCGCAACGCCTTTTATTTCGTATTGAAACGGATTCCAGCTCTCCAGAAATTAATAATATATAAAAAATAATAAAATATTAAAATGGACAAAATAAATAAGATAAATAAAATAAATGAAATAGATAAAAAAAATAAAATAAATAACATTAATAAAATAAATGAAATAAATAACATAAACGAAATAGATAAGATAAATAAAATACATCAAATAATAAAACACAAAGAGCATAGAAATATTATGGCTAAAATTAATAAAATCAAAAAAAAATGAAAAAATAATAACCAAATTGAATTGGCAAAATGAATAGAAGGAGAAAAAACAAACAGAATAAATTGAATTCAATTAATAAAAGTGAAAAACAAAGCGATATTAAATATAAATGGAATAAATTAATTTGTGTCTAATTAATAATATGGGTAAAATGAATAAAACAAAGGACTGAAAAAAATATTCAGCTTATCACGATTAAAAAACCGAATAACATGTAATAATATGAATTAAATTCATGAAATAAATAAACTGTTCGGAACGAATCCAAAGAATGCAAAGAATAAAATGGATAAAATAAAATCATATGAATAAAATGTATAAATGTTGAATTTAATAAAGGTTTAAAATAAAATGATCATATATTTAAAATGAATAAAATATACACAACGAATAAAATCGATCAAATGAATAAGCTAAAAAAATTGATCACAGAAAAACCGTTTTAGGAAAAACGACATTTCGAGAAAATTAAGTTTAAAACAAACACGAAATTATTGCGACACCGAAAATGTCATGCCAATTTTCTTATAATGTTTAAAATCAAACCAAATATTTAGGGTAGTTTTATACATATATTTACTTCAAAAATCAAAAGAAAAGTTAATCGATGGAGCCTTGAGTGTAAAATTGAACGCATTTTCGCTTGATGCCCTCCATCAAAGTCTTTACAGTGTCATCCGGTAGCAGTTTCTCAGTTTTTTTTTTCATTTTCTTAACATGTCCTTCTCGTCTTTGACTGTCTTCTTGCTCTTCCGAAGTTCCCGCTTCATCATTGCCCAGTACTGCTCCACCGGGCGCAGCTCCGACATTTTCTTCTTCTTAAATTTGTCGTCCACATAGAACTTGCTCTTGCCGGTGAAAAACTCCAACCCCGGAATTTGCTTAAAATCGGCTTTTATATACGTTTCGTCGTCCATCACACAGCAGCCATATTTTGTCAGCATCTTCTCGTAGAGTTTCCATGCCCGAGTTTTAGCCGTCGATTGTTGCCACTCATCGCGGTTAGGGAAGTTCTGTACCTTGTATGTATGTAGTCCAGCTCTCTTCTTTGCATTCTGGACGTAGCTCTGCGACATGCCGATCTTTTTAGCCAAATCACGGCTTGAGACGTTGGGATTTGCTTTAATCATCCGCTTCACATTTCCCTCCGTCTTTTTGTTCTACGGTCCCGGTTTCCTTCCAGCTCCTTTGCCGTGGTCCAACGTCAACCGCTCCTAGAACCGCTTCAACACTCTGGAGACGGTTGAATGGTGAATGTTCAACATTTTTCCCAACTGCCGGTGCGACAGATCAAGAAATTCCAGGTGTTTGGAAAGAATTTGTTCTCTCGACTCGCGTTGGTTCACCTCCATTTTCGTTGAATCGAAAAACACGACTTCGAGTTTGACAGCATGTAAACAATACACATCAATGAGAAAGTGTGCAAAATTTGGTTGATTTTTACCCAATGGTAAAAAAGTTATGCCCTTTTGAATGTGTCGCAATAATTTCGTGTTCGCCCTTTACCACTGCTCTTCGTAGACGAAGTGCGCTTGGAAGCGCTGAAACTTTTGATTTATTTCTCAGATCTCTATAACAATTTGGGAAAATATTCTCAGTGAGTTGTTCTTTCACATAAAGTAATAGAAAATATTCTATTTTTTTTAAAAATAATACAATTTTTTTTGAAAAATAGTTTTCCATTTTTTTGTTATATGGCTTCCCATAGTGCAACGTTTCTAAGGGATAGGGTAAGATTTGAACATCAATTAGTAATTGTTTTCTCATAATTCAAACATTTTGCAAATTTACGCAGTAGCTCAAATATTTTCTCTACCAAGAAGGATGTAAATTAAATTTGTTTCCGCGAGTGACTCTGTTGTATACTAAAATGCAAAAACTATTTATAGGTAAACAGAAAGCAAAAAAATAGGTTTGTCCTCCTGAACATTGGACATTATCATATATTTCAGATTAGAAGACGATCTTGTGTCGTGGAGGTTGACACGAACCCGAAGAGAGAGAGAGAGGGGGGGAGGAGAAGAGAGAGAAAAGGAGGGGGGGGGGGGCGTGTGAGCAATGGTAGCTGATGGTTAGTGTCGTGGCATTATCATTATAGATTAGGTATACGATATTTTGAGTCCTTACATCTTTATTATACATAATGTTACTGGGAGTTTTACTAGAATAACCTAATTCTTGTAAAAGAGATTTACTAGAGTTTTGGGACTCAACAATAAAGTTGCTCTCGGTGCTCCACGAGTGGAATATGAATATGTGTTATAAGAGAAATCTATTATATGACTACTAGATGGATTACATTGTGATCTGTGTATTAATATACCGTCCATCTTCTACCTCACGGCTGAACGCAACACTTAATCCAAGGGGTAAGTATATCAAGCCTGGGAAAAAAATTACTTTAAAGTCAACTTACGTGTTAATTTATAAGATACAGTCCCTTAATTATAAGTTAAATTTTCCTTTTTTACATTTTAACGTCATTCGATTAGTAAGGGATTACCAGGTAGGGAAAGTTATGAACATTTAAAGCCATAGTACTCAAGTGAGAACAAGGATGTTAAATATACAGATCGGAAAACTAGAAGTGGCGGGGTCATTAGAAAAGGCTTAATACCTTACGGGCCTAACTTTTGTCTTCTGCTGATGGGGGTTAAGCTTAGGCAGCATAACTACGAATCACTCAAGTCCAGCAGCATATCTCCTGGTAAAGGCAGACTTGTCCCTCTTTACCGTGAGAACCGACAAAAGAAAAGCCACGTAAGATCACCACTGAAAACCTGTCGACGATTAGCATCAATGAAATTGCTGCTTTTAATCTCTGTTTGCCTTTCGAATGCCGGGATAGATTTTTAGATAAAGAGGAACAAGTCTGTCTTTACCAGGAGTATAGTAAAAGTGAACACTAATTGTCTTGCTCACAACAGCGTACCTTTTGGCTGACTACCTTGGGACGCTTTGGTTTAGCTTTCGCATTTTTTTTGCAAAACAAATCAATACTGATACTGCTCCAACATGAGTCAATCTCTTCACACACCATAATCTCTAACTAACCCTCTGATGAGGTGCATTCCCAGTCAAGTTTGCCCGTGTTTTAGAAATACTTACAAAAATTTGTCAGATCTTCAAAATCCGAAATATCCAACCTGTATGCCAATAAAATATAAGCAGCTGCATTAGGGTGGTGGCTATTTTTGCGATGAGAGAATTTCATCCATCGCCGATCAAAATAAATCAAGGCATGAAAAAAGAAAAAAAATTGGGCTAGATATGAGTAAAATTGGACCATATTATCACGTGGGATTTACATAGGAAATACATGAATTTTTCAGGTGTTTTGTATGGAAATTTACATTTTTTTCAAAGAAATCAAAGAATTTTGAAACTTAGTCGAGCACATTATGAAAGGTTGAAAAAAATGTACATTAATGAAAGAAAAAAAATGTTCTAGTCTTGTCTAGTCTAGTCTACACATACACAGCCAATACATGTAGGGATCCTGGAAAATTGCAGACATTCGCCTACAATTTTTCTTGTCAATATTAACGTGGCACATCATTAAAACGGCTAGACCAACTATGCAGTGTACTAAACGAAGATGATTCAAAATTATACTGCAATTAAATTATTCATTTAATGAAGTATTTAATCAACGAATTATTTTGTGCCTTGAATAAAGATGGAACGTGGACAACCGTACCGACCGTTTCAATTTGATGGGGGATTGATAAATCTTTGGGAGTGACTTGGCTAAGATGGTTAATGTCACTCCTTTGGTCCTTTTCTGGGATGGGACAAAAGTATTAACCCCTGTCCTGGCTAATGAGCCTAGGTTTTAGCGCCTTTACTCGCTCTCTGGAATAAAGAAAGAAAAAAGTACAGGAGATGGGTTAAGATTTGAACACATACGCACCCACACAAAACAAACACAATCACAGAAACTCAAATGCGGAAAAACGGTGGATTTCTCTTGTTGGACGCCAGTCATTAAAGTGTTGTTTGCTAACTAGGATAAATTATTATGCGCCCTCGCAACCGCGAAGCAATTTAGTTGTTAGGAATTATTAAGAAAATTTCTACCTAAAGCCTCTCGAAACTTCAGAACTACAGAGCGAACTCCTCTAATGAAACTACGAAATGGAAAAATAGAACCAACTGGAAATGACCATTAAGAAAAACAAGCAAATCATGTCTGAAATCTTCGAAAACGCCGTGAACAATTTGGAATCATGTATTTAATATGGCAAATTGAAGCTAATACTTACTGATCTCATTCCCATGGCACGATATTCTACCCATATACTACACGCAGAAAAATTTAGCTGATTTAAACAAAAAATATGTGTTGAATCCAATCATTTATTGTTTATCACATTAACCAACAAAATTATTGGCTTGAAAATATTTTTTAAATTAAAACAACAATTAATTTTTACTTTCAATAAAAACATATTTAATTTCAATAATTTTCTTTTAATTTCAATAAAAAAATTATTAAAAAAGGGAGCGATATTTTTTTTATCGAAACAATAAATAAATTTCATTGCGTTCAATAAATAAATTTATTGTCTTCTGACCAATAATTTTATTTCTCTTTTTTTGTAAACGACCAATAAGCATACTGTCAAAATTCACTTTGAGAGAAAAATTCTGACAAACTGTAATTCGCCGAGAATGGATGTTAACGTTTTATGAAACAGAAAAGTTTTCTCTTTCGTTTACTGCTGTGATTTATAATCGGCGATTAATGGTTTGTCTATAATTTCCTCTCAAAGTGGATTTTGACAGGATGCTTATTGGGCCTTTTCAAAAAAACCGATTTAATCCACCTAGCAGTGAGATGAAACATTTCTTGCACACATTTATCACTGTTGGATCATTCATTAGTTTGCAGAACTCATGGGAAGTAGTAAATCAAAATTATAAAATACACGAATCAAATTATATTAGCTTAATTAATGAAAATTTTGACTATATTTAGAAATACGTATAAGATTAATAGAACAAATTGACTCAAACTAACAAATTGAATGAAATAAATAAATGGAATGACTGAACTTGAAATGAATAAAATTAAAGATATGAACAAAATGATTTAAATGAATCGAATAAATCAAATAAATCAAATGAATAAAATGAATAAAATGAATAAAATGAATCAAATGAATCAAATGAATCAAATGAATCAAATGAATCAAATGAATCAAATGAATCAAATGAATCAAATGAATCAAATGAATCAAATGAATCAAATGAATCAAATGAATCAAATGAATCAAATGAATCAAATGAATCAAATGAATCAAATGAATCAAATGAATCAAATGAATCAAATGAATCAAATGAATCAAATGAATCAAATGAATCAAATGAATCAAATGAATCAAATGAATCAAATGAATCAAATGAATCAAATGAATCAAATGAATCAAATGAATCAAATGAATCAAACGAATCAAATGAATCAAATGAATCAAATGAATCAAATGAATCAAATGGATCAAATTTATCAAGTGAAGCAAATGAATCAAATGAATTAAATGAATCAATGTAATTTAAGGGTTCAAATGAATAAAACAAACGAACCAAATAAACAAAATGAAGTGAATTGACAAAATGAATAAAAAAGAAGAAAATGCATTGATTGAAATGATAAATTAATCGATGTTGTAAGGTTATAAATTAATAGAAAAAATAAATTGTGTCAAATAAATTATTTGGATGAAATGAATAAAGCTTAAAAAATAGTCAGGTTAATAAAATGTTCTTCATTTTAAACAAAATGTATGAACTGGAAAAATGAATAGAATGCATTGAATGAAAACAGTGAATAAAATAAGTGAAATGAATGATATGACTATATTGCACGAAATGAATAAACTGATCAGAGTGAATCCAAATGATGAAACGAATAAAGTAGATTAAATGAACGCAGATGAACAAAATGAATAAAAAGATGCTGAATGAAACCATTGATTAAAATGCAATGATCATTTAAAGTTAAAGTTAAAAACATTTTTGAATAAAATAAGAAAATAGATAATCCAGATTGTACGAATTTGAGAACCATTGCATCAGAAAGTTATGAAATGATTTTATCTTCCGAGAAAACGCTAATTAATATATAATGGGATTTCCAGGGCTTCTATCCTGTTTTTGTTTTAGTCTTTTCGTTTTCATGCTTCTTTACTTGACGGCGTCGTTTTAAGATTATTTAGTGTTTCAACATTATTGATAGACCTTAATTAGTTATCAGGAACCTGGAACGTTCAATTTGCTTTGGAAATCAAAGTTTACTTTTTGGTCATATATTCCCGAAAAATATTGTGCAGAATAGAATTTGCTGGTCCAGTAATTTAACGCGCAATTGAATATAGTAAAGTGAGACAAGGTCACATGACACATTCTTTCGTGACGTTTACAACGATTTGACGAATCTTCATTCGACAAATATGTCATAACTTTATCAAATGAACGCCCACATCAAAACTTATTACAGATTCGGAAAGTAGACAAAATCTCACGAAAGCCATTTAATCAGAGAGCAAAGATGGAGAATGCGATTCGTAAAAGAGACAAGTAGATATTTCAAAGTTTTCATTTGAATTAAAATAAATAGTGTGAAGTGTCTAGGCTATGTCGATAGCATAAAAGGCGTGCATTCAGTTGATTATAATGCAGTCTCTTTCCAGTCATCCTTATAGCTTGCATATTGTGTCGTTCGGAATTCTCGTTCTGGAAATATGGATAAAAAAGCCATGTACAATCCAATACTGTGAAAAAGAAATGGTTCAAACTGTCAGGATGGCAAAAATGTAGTCAGATCAACTATCTGTCCAATGCATAAACTCTGATTGTAATCCTCGCTAATTTACTTGTACAATATGGAAAACTCGAACGAAACGTGCGCTGAATTATCCAATACCTCACTACTAATTGTGACTTCCATTGAAACTTCAATTGAAGTGTACTCAGTATAGAGCAGATATGGACGACGATAAGTTAGAAGACACCTTGTACTTGCATCCCCCATTGAGAGTGGGGATGACTTTGGGAGACTTCTTTTCCCGGATCTAATTCGTGCATATTTTTGGGCTTTGATCCGATATTTTTCATGAAAGTTCATACCAATATAATGTATGTGCATTTTCAATAATATCATCACAAAAAGGTGTTCTTAGTTTTCACATGACATATTTGAGCATATGTTTTATTCAAAATTCAATAGAGATACGAAGAGTTGAAATATCGCACGTGGAATGTCCCACCTCCCAGTTAAGCCACATATTTTTCTGAGATAGCCATGAATTTCCTTTATTATAGTGTTTATACAAGCTTTGAATAGAACAGAAATAAATTTTAGTTGATGTAGTTTTCGATGGTCACCTGTCTACCCATAGTACAACGTTTCGAAATACCAATTTCACCTTGAAAATAGTTATAGTTTTCCCATAAGGCAAATATTTTGCAAATTTTCTCGGACTACAAATATTTTATTTGACATGTAGGATGTATTATTAAACTTGTTTCCGCGAGTCTCTTGTACACTAAAATGCAAAGAAAACTATAGGGTAACAGACAAAAAATAGTTGTGTTTTCTCAAACCTTCACAATTACATCGCACACATGAATTAAGCTTGAATATTAATAAAGATTAGCAGAGAATCTTATCACACAACTTAGAAATGGATAGAGAAATAGCAAGATAGATATGAGTCGTGACAGTTACCACCAACATGAAGAAAGAGAGAGAAAGAGAGAGAGAGAGAGAGAGAGAGAGAGAGAGAGAGAGAAAGAGAGGGAGAGGGAAAGCAAGAAAGAGTGAGATAGAGATGGGGGGCATGTGAGGCCATGCCAGACCTTATTTTTATAGGTATATTATGCGATATATTGATTCCTTACATCCTTATTATAAATAATGTAAGTAGTAATTTTTGCGCCATAACCAATACAATCTAAATTTTGCAAAGAGCTAAATTTTTGCTAGAGTTTTGGGATTCAAAAATATATTTTCTTTCGGTGATGCCACGAGTATAATTGTATGAGAAGTCTTATCTCACTACTAGGTGAATTACTTGATGATCTGTATAGTTATATACCATCCAATATTTACTTCACGATTGAACGCAACGCCTAATCCAAGGGATAAATACATGAAATCTAGAAAAAAAAAATCACTATGAACGCATTATTTTATTTTTGAAGTGAACTTACATATTGATTTTTGAGAAATAGTTCAATTATTATATAGGTAATTCACAAAATGTTTTCAAAATCGAATTCCTTGAATCACGTAGATCGCTTTAGTCCCTAAAAATCGCTTTATTTTTGCCCCTAAAACACCAGTAAAGCAATACTCTATATGAAGCGGTCTCCTTTTTAATTAGTGAAAATTGGTAAGCGAGGAATAGAAATACAAAATGTTTCATATCTCCGTAGCTCGTGAACGGATTTTGACAATATATAGCTTGATAGAAAGGTATTTTCACAAGGTTTCTAATTATGTGCAGTTGTGGGACAACGTTGCTTTGTTTGAAAAATATTTACTAAAAACCTGCAATGTTTTGACAAAATGACCTATATCTCAGAAAGTATCGAAAATCAAAAATAATAGTGTCAAGTGGAAACGTTAGGCCTTTCATTTGAAACTAGTTTCATTAAGATCGGTTCAGCCATTGCTGAGATAATTGCATGACATTTTGTACATACACACATACATACATTGTCTCAATTTGTCGAACTGAGTCGGAAAAAGTTTTCAAAGTTTGAGCGAATCCTATACATTTCTTTTGTAAGAAATGTAAAACGCGAGATTTGTTGAATTTAACCCATACAAATCTTTTTCCTGCGTGTACTTACAGTTTGTAGCGCTATCATCCATATACGAACCCCAGCTTATAGTGAAATAATTCTTCCGACGATTCGACTTCCTGCTTTTAACTGGATCACCGTGTAACTTCCATCCGCCAGCCAGCTTGCAGAGCAATCACGAGAATCTTCGATTACATACTATGGTAATTGTGATAGGCTTGGATGCGGGTATTGAACCTGGCATTTACTTTTCAACCGGAATACCACTGACGAGCTGGAGGACTTCCCGAAGGAACCACCGTTTTGCCGTATTCGAATGACGCACTGAGGCCGATTATTCATTGAGAGGAACATGTTTGTTTTGATTTTTCTAGCAATTTGTGATAAAAAGATAAACATTTGGCACTTTTTTTTTTTTTTTTCTATTTTCAATTTTAAATAAAGAGAAACGTCGTGAGTGAAAAAATTTTCACGTTGAACGCGTATGGTTGCTATGATCTCCTCTATAACGAAACGACATGCCACATCTGCAAGAAAAAAATGTTCAAAGAAAAACTCAAAATCTGAGAATTTTTATAATACAACATTTTTTTAAACATTTTTTAAAGAATCCAAAAACTAATAGTTTGAAATCTGGCACCATGGGCTCAAGCTCCACCAAACTTTAAAAATGCTTGATCTCTTTGAAAAAAACATGAAACGTATGAAAAAATATATGTATTTCCCAAATAATACTAATAATCCACTAATAAATTGAAAAAATGGCACTGGCAAGAGATGCTCGAAAACTGTGAGGAAACATAATCACCAAAATGTCGTTGAGCATTTTCAGAAGCACCAAAGGAAACCCGTAGGGTCCTGGATTGACAGACGATTTAAACCTTGCAGAAATTATAGTAATCGTCGTTTCATCCCAGAGTTTGGCCCACAACTAGAACCGGTTGCATTTGTTCTTACAATTTTTGCGCTCGGGAAGTCGCGCAGTGCACGTTTTGAAAAGCAGGCGAATTCGTCTTAGAGTCAGAATTCTGACAAAGCCATTTTGAAAAATGTTGTCAGCCGCCGAAATCTTGAGGGATATCTACCGACTGCCCAGTTTTGTTCCAAGCGGACTACAGACAACAATATTATTTTTATTTACTTTAAAGTTCAAAATGTGTGAAAATAAACAAAAATCCAATTTAGAACGCTGGATATGTTCACTAGACCTCTTCACATTTTGAAAAAGTTTTGAAATATACATGGATCAGCTCAAATTTTTGTTCTAGGTGTGAATTTAAGAACTTTCACCAAAAATGGCTTAATTTGGACATGATTTAGAGGGGTCTCCAATCAAATATCGTGTTTTTGCTATATTTCCATAGGAAGACCACTTACACTCTGATTTAATAGGCAATACATGCCCAAATATCATCAAAGGTTGTTCCTTAGACATATCTTAACATGTTTTAACAGGTGAACATAGCTCTAATCGCAACAGAAAATTTGTTTACTGGATTTTTATATAGAAAAGAATACCAAAATCAAGAAAAAATGCTACTAATTTTTGCTTGGTTTTGATATACTTTTCTATATGAACATCCAGTTAACAAGTTTTCTTTTGTGATTAGAGCTATATTCACCTGTTAAAACATGTTCAGATATGTCTAGGGAACAACCTTTGATGATATTTGGGCATGTAGGGCCTATTAAATCAGAGTGTAAGTGGTCTTCCTATGGAAACATAGCAAAAACACGATACTTGATTGGATACACCTCTAAATTATGTCCAAATTAAGCCATTTTTGGTGAAAGTTCTTAAATTAACACCTAGAACAAAAATGGTGCAATGCTTTTGTAAGCTTGTATACAACACTCCGAACCAGTGGTGCAAATTTTCATTTTCAAATGCCAACTTTCAGCTCAATCAAACCCAACAATTTGAATCAGCCTCCCTTAATCATTCACTTTCAAGTTGACGGGATTTTCATAACCAAACCGTACGTCTTCATTTCAAATTGATGCTTTTTCATTCACCAACCAAAGTTGTTATCTGCCCTGTAGAGGCCAGTTTAGGTTAAATGTTGACATATTTTGCGTTTTCAGGCTTACATGAATAGTAAGAAGTATGTACAAAGAAGAAAAACTCTAGTAAGAGAACTGCGGAGAGAAAAACAGCATTTTCGGCAACGTACGCCCCGGCATTGCATGGCAACACGTCCAATGTTATAAGGATGGGCAATGTTCGATTGGATTCGTTTTTTGACAGCTAAACGCGAATCCAATCGATCCAAAATGGAGTCTCCGCAGTTCTCTTTCTGGAGTTTTTTCTAGTACAGAGTAGTTTTGCTTGAAAACCCTCGTCAATATCCCAGTACAGAGATATTCATAGGGTCAATGAAACCGAAAATGAATGGAAAATGATTGAGCAGCTCGGCTGTTTGAATGAATGATGCAAACGAAAAACAGCGAATTGAACATAGTAGGGTATGATTTGAGATTTGTTCTTCCTTTAAGTTCACAATAACCTGGTGAAAATTTGCAGCTCTGCTCCGAACCGTTATTCAGCCAATTTATAGACATTTGATGCCAGTGCTACAGCGACGCGAATGATCTAAAGTTGGTGGCACTTCGAGTGCCACACCCTGCATACTGTACTGTTTGTGTAGTGGATAAGCAACAAAGCAATAGAAATTCATTGCTAGGTTTATTGACAGCTATAAAGGAGTTTTTTTTCTTCTGCTTTGGACGAGATTAGAAGTCTTTCTTCGAAGCATATGAAAGCTTACCAATGAAAGCATATATTTGAACATTTCATTTCGCTCTGGCGATTAGTTCTTTTTAACAAAAATATTCCAACACCGGTTTTTACCGCTAGTATCGGTACTGAGGGCTTTAGTACCGTAGAATCGGTCCTTGCCAAAAAACGTCGGTACTAGGAACCCTACGGTTGGGTTTATCGTTTCTTCCGATCAACGAATGACAGCCACCTTGATCGCTATATGGACGTTAAGTTAAAAAATGCAAACAATAAATTTCAATGTCAAAGAAAGTTAACTAGTTTATGAACTAGAGGAGCTACAATAGTACGCAGTATCATTGTCCCGTTTAGAACTTTAGAACTTCTTGATTGTGAGTATTACAACATTTCTGAATGAAGCTTATCAGAATCGCTACTATTATTTTGCTTGGTTGTCTGATGCTCATTGAAGGTTTGATCACATAGTATACGAATCAATGATTTCGAACTGCTCTACTACCGATAAAATCATACCAGTATAAACTTTAAACTATAAAGAACTTTCAATTAAAATTTCTACCATTTTTAGCAACTCACTGAACAGTTACAAATATTCGAGTTCACATTTTTTCGAACACAGGTGTTAGTATGGATTTATATCTTCCCCAAAATCCCGGGGCTCCTGGCCCAGGCCCAGTATGCCCATGCATAGAGACAGCACTGAACTGTATATCTGCAAACCTAGAAAAAATCATGTAAAATTTCCTAACTTTGTCATATACGAGCGATTTTATAAATCACGTAATTTCACTCCATGTATGGCGTTTCTTGATAAATTTAATTGTATAGTACCGCGCATGAAAATTTGGTGCATAATTTTGGTGTGGGTTTTACACACGCTGAATCCAATAGTGCCCAGGGGCCCGAGTGGCCTTAAGACGGCTCCGCCTACCACCCTAATGGGGGAGGCTATGCACGCGTATCGTGATGGTGTACTCGTTTTATGTCTGGTCTGGTCTATGAACGCTGATCTACCGATGAATTGTGAACGGTACAAGTTTAATCGAAAGTACTTGAACCCTAATCAAAACATATACTAGAACTAAAATCTACATCGTCCCACGTAAAAAGTGAGGCGGTTAGTTGGGGTTCGATAAAAAAGGCTTACACGATACGGTTCAATGTTCTCGACTAATCGTGTGTACCATACAAGTATGGATGTACAACTTCAACTCAATGCTCAATGATAGATACAGGCTGAATCCTGCACTCAATTTTCGATCGAATTCAACCGCATAGTTGCATCAAGTGTCGACTTCCTTTCAATTCATTTTCAAATAGTACCAGAACGCGACTTGAAATTTCCGTACGCAAGTGGTACTCGAGCGAATTTTAATCAATAGTTCAGAGTGCGCAACAAAAAAACGCTTCCAAGTGCTCACTATGTGAACTACGGCGGGTGAAGTCGGAGGGGCAGGAAATGGGTACGTGCAGCTCAACTAAGTTATAACTATGTATGTACTGTATTCGCAGTGAAGCGCCGTAAATCATCCCCAATGCCAGTGCCAGGATACGTACGGTGATCCCGGTCTGCAAATCCGTTGGAGCAGTTTTTTTTCTTCTTCTTTGTCGCTAGCTGAACCCATCCAGTACATCCAGCAAGGGCAATATTGTATCGACCGTACGCTAAAAAGCGCTTGAAAGAACTTTTTCTCCATTCTCAAAAGATTCAATTTTATGCACAGTGGACTGGGCAATGCTAGCTTTCGGGTGTCAGCCCATAAGCGATCCCGGGAAAAAAATACATTTTTTCTCATCTTTCGAGCGATTTAGTGGAATATTCAATTAATAGAGGTTGAATGAATTTCCATAACATAACTGCGAATCATAATCATCTTCACTCAACGTATTTAGCTGAGAAAAAAGATGAACTCCAGATTGTAGTTTAATCAGTGAAAATTAAGCTAAACCAAATTACGTAAATCGTTCATGATACTTGAACATACCATAGTTTATAGTACTTCACTATAAACTACATTGTTTCATTAAGCATTTTACTGTTTATCCGGGATAACAGCACGTTTATAACTGCCCTGGCCATGTTCCAACCGGTGTTTCGAACGAACACAAAGTTTACAATTGGGTTTCGTTATTTCAAGCCTCATTCACTCATTCTGCAATGAAGATGGCGACTAACTTTTATCGTTACTTTGACGATTTGACCCGCCTTGAACAATGCAGGCCGGGCGAAGTAAGGTCCCGATTTTCGTAGCTCCAGGTATGCAGACGCCAAAGTAACTGATAGTACCGGCTTGAGCATAAAATTAAATTTCGTAATCTGTGCTATGCAATTTACTTTCAGCCCAAGAATGTTTCGTTGGCTGAAGTACACTGCAAACAGTGCACTGACACTAGGTAGCTGATGAAAACTATTTGAAAAGTCTTTAATTAAATTTATCTGCAGTCGTGGAGGTGTGAACAAAGTTGTGTTGCTTGCGGAATGCTTAATTTCCTCAAACCTCCTTCAACCATACTTTCCAATTCTGGCATATTTCATACATTATACGGGAGATATTTATAAAATTCTCGCTGCAGCCAAATTGAGGTGGAGGCTACGGCTAATTATATATAGGAAAAAAATAAATTCAAATAATTCGTGCTGAAGGGCGCACAATACCAATATTTTCTATGTTGCATTCAATGCTTCGAGAACATCGTAACAGTATGTGGCGAAAAGTCTGAAAACCTCTTTTAATCCACCTAGTGGTTCAATTTTGCCTTTCTTAATTCTCCAAGCTATGATTCCATGGTTGGCTATTCGACAATTGATGTGAGATCAGAGTATGGTTGGCTATGTTCAATATAATTGTGGAAATGTCAATTACATTCTCAAAACACCTATATACAATGGCTCGCCATCCAGGAATTTGATGAGCTGCGTCAACACTGCATGCCTTGAAACAAAAAAAAATCATGCCTAATTAGCTTAATCAGTTTTATTTCAATGGTGTCTTCTTGCCAACTCTTTTTGGTATGCGGGTGTGAGGGGGATGAAATATACATAACCCAGAGCCACCACACCCAGCTTATTTTGGTATGCCTAGTGAGCGAAAGCTATGGGAATAAGAGAGTTACGGGTCTGTAGGAGGTGGATGGGTCCATAGGAGGTGGGATGGGTTATATTGTACGTCTCCCCTTCTTGGTTCTCCTACTAATAACGTGCACTGTGCAATTGACCCATGCAAAAATGACATTCGCTGACAGTGGCTCATCTCAGGGTGAGATAGATGTCGAAACAAAATCGGCTACACGGCTTAAAGTTTACCCATACTCGGCCACCGGGCCTTACGTTGAGTTTCCTCAACAAGCCATCGGCAACCAAGTTCCATAACAAAGGTCACAGAACGCCACTCTGAGGACAACCGCAAATACTCAACTTCGGTTACTAAGCATTGCGTTTATCCAACCCGAGATTCATGCAGATATCCCATGACTGTGCGTCGCTTCCAGAATAGACTGGAAGGAGATATTGTCAAAAGCACCCTCAATATCCAGGAATACACCCAAGCTAGATTGCTTGAGCGAGAAGTCTTTCTCAATGTTGAAAACAGGCAAAGTGATCGTGGATTCCCCACACTGATATGCCGTCGCTGTTATGGTATCTTATGACAAGCGCCATTTTGCACATTTCGAGAAAAACGAATTTTAAAGTTTGATAATGAATATCTCGAAACTTATAAATGGTATAAACAATTCAAAGAAGACAATTGATGCTTCTATCTATTCTGTGTTAATTTCCCAAATATTACGAGGATCAGTTGATTATGTTACGAGTTTTTACTATAAATGTAAAAAAAAGTCGCACTTACACGTGTCATAGGTGTGTATTGATGACAAAATTTGTATGGCGTGTCATAATCGTGCATGGAAAATTTTCCATAGAAATAAATCATCAATAATTAACTTTTATTTATATCTTTGGCGTCAGTTGGTCTATAAAGAATCGGTGGGATGCATTTTGAAGGAAATGAGTCAGGGAATCTAGAAAAAATAGCTATTTTTGGTTACAGTGTTGCTAAATATGCTATATTTCCAGTTCAAAACTTAAAATGCATTTTTCTCACAATTCGTATATTTTTGTTTTGAAAATGATTATGCCATTGTGTTTCTCAGATAGTTTTACATATAAAAACATCTTGTACATCAAGATAAATTGAGCCAATCTCCAGACACAGTCATTTGAAACAAAAAATTAGAAAATTCTCAGCACGTTTCTCGCTATATCTCAGTAACCAAGCAGAATGTCAAAATTCTGTAAACGCCACTTTGTAGAGATTTTTTAGTTAAGTAATGTGGCATATCTAACTCAGTTTACCCCAAAATGGCGTTTGTCATAAGATAGCACAACAACGACGATGCATGTTGCATTTTGTACAGTGGATATTCAACTAAATTAACGTTCCTGATGATCCATTATCCGTTCCAAAGCTTACAGAAGAAAAGAACTTAAGAACTTAACTTCTTCATAGCTTGAGCGCCCCCCCTTTGTGAATAAATCTAACAGTTAATTCTCGCCATGCTTTCGGGATATAGACGGTAGCAAGACTGGAAAGCATAATCTTTTTCAAGACATGTTTAAGAATATCAAATCCCTTTTGCAGGAGCAGGGGAAGTATTCCATCTTTTCCGAGTGATTTGTATGTCAACTCCCCACTTGACCGATTCAGCGGTAACCAATGTGCGTACTAATGCACACGAGTCTGAATCACCAGAATGAGATCTGTGAACATTGATCAGCTCCGGATCGATACAACCTGAAAAGTGTGTGTCGAAGAGACAATTAAGAACATCTTTTTTGTACGTCACATAAACACCATCTCTGGTTTTTAAGAAGTTCATCTGAAAATCTTTCGATTTCGAGAGAATTTCATTTAACCTGCTAGCCTCGTTTAGACTAGAGACATTAGTGCATAGGTTTTGCTAGCCAGCCTGCTCCGCAGATCTAAGACATTTCTTATATGCACTACGAGATGACCTGAAAACCCTGGAGTCATCACGCTGACGCCGGTTCCAAACTCTTCTCATATCTTTCTTCATTCTTTCAAGCTCAGCCTTCCATCAAGGGGTTCCCCTAGTCGATTTAACAGTACGAAGTGGACAAACTTCTTCGTAGAATGCTACTATGAATGAGTTTGTCGTATCCACGACGTCATTTAAGTCGTCTAGTTGACTAATTGTTGGAATGAAATTTAGTCTGCAAGTTTTCCAAAAAGAAGTCCCAGTTTGTAGATTTAGGATTACGATATGTTACCACATTGAAGGTGACATCAAAATGATCGAAAAATATATATTCATGATCACATAGAGAAACCTACCAATTTCCCAGCTCATGCAAAATTCTATCAGAGCAAATTGTTATGTCTAACACCTCCTCCCTCCCAGACCTCTCAAAAGTTGGTCGGTTTTCCACATTCAGAATATGGAGATTTGTACTACTTATGTACTCCATCAGCTCAGAGCCTCTCAGATTGACGTCTGAGCTGCCCCAAATGATGTGATGAGCATTCGCATCACTATCGATAATGAGCGGAAGCCCATTTCTGTTACAATATGATACAACGCTTTTGAAATTATCAGAAAGAGATGACTCGTTATGCGGTAGATATGCTAAACAATATATGTTTTTTGCCTTGCTCATATAGAAATTTATGCAATCACTCTAAAAATTGTCAACGGAGGGCGGAGTGTCACATGCCATTCGACTCAGTTCGACAAGATCGGAAAATGGCTGTGTGTATGTATGTATGTATGTGTGTGTTTGTGTGTATGTGGAAAAAATATTACCTCTGTTTCCCAGAGGTGGCTGGACTGAATTGAACAAACTTAGTCTTAAATGAAAGGTACAACCTTCTCATCGACTGCTATTGAATTTTTTGTTGATTGGACTTCAGGTTCCGGTGTTACGGGTTGAAGAGTGCGACCACAAATCTAACCATTATTTCACAAAAATGTATTGTTCGTTGGAATCGAGTACTGATACACAACCATGCACTGCTAGGCCCCATGCAAAATTGACTCAGACATCGGATCGCACTCGCGATTTGACATTGATTGATTCACATACTGAGTCACTGACTTTAATTTCGGCAGGCCCAGATGGTATACCAACTATTATTGTAAAAAAATGCTCTGCCGGTCTAAATGGACCTCTTTGTCATCTGTTCCAATTGTCGCTAACAACCGGAGTATTTCCCGAATTCTGGAAATCCTCCTTTATGTTTCCAGTTCACAAAAAAAGTGATAAAAAGGTAGTTGACAACTACAGTGGTATTACAACGCTAAGCGCAGTTCCTAAGCTGTTTGAAATGGCTGTGTTGGAACCCATCTTCAGCCACTGCAAACAGTATATCTCCGAGACTCAGCATGAATTTATGCCAAAACGTGCCAAACGAATCTTCTGTTGTTTACAACATATGTGACAGATACCATGTCGGACGGCCTTCAAACTGACGTTATCTACACGGACCTTTCAGCTGCTTTTGACAAGATTAATCACTCTATTGCAGTGGCAAAGCTGGACAGACTTGGCTTTGGTACTAATATTCTCTGTTGGATGCAATCGTATCTCAGTGATCGTCGTCTATCAGAGTAAGATAGTTGATTGTGTATCCGAAGAGTTCTTCGCCTTATCTGGTATTCTGCAAGGCAGCCATCTCGGTCCATTGATTTTTCTTCTGTATTTCAGCGACGTCAACTTTTGTTTAGAAGGACAAGGGTTGTCTTTCGCGGACGACCTCAAGTTATACCATGGAATCCGGAGTACTGATGATGCAGCTTTCCTTCAACGCCAACTGGAAACCTTTGCGGAATGGTGTGAGATCAACTGAATGACCCTAAACCCCAAGAAATGTACGGTCATTACGTTCTAGAGGACCAAAACGCCAATTCTATTCGATTACTGTCTAGCTGAATCCACGTTTGATAGAGCGAATTGTGTCAAAGATCTCGCAGTTTTTCTCGATAAACAAGTGACGTTTAAACAGCATATCAGCTATATTGTCGCAAAGGCATCACGCTGTTTGGGGTTCATAATGAGAATATCTAAGCACTTTTCAGATATTTACTATTGCTCACTCGTTCGATCAACTCTGGAATATTGTTCAGTTGTGTGGAACCCTCATTATCTTAACGGTGTCCATCGAATTGAGACAGTACAGCGCAGATTTGTTCGGTTTGCCCTTCGTCGATTGCCTTGGAGCAACCCTTACCAGCCTGCAAGTTACGAAAGCCGGGGTTTGCTTATTGGACTCGATACATTGCAAGTGCGGCGGGATCTATTCCGTGCTATGACGATTTCGGATATTTTGCAAGGTCGAATTGACTGCCCCGAGCTTCTCAGAGCGATAAATAGGAACGTTCGCCCTCGTGCCCTTCGCAATAATTTATTCCTCCGATTACCTCTTCGCCGGACTAACTATGGAGTAAACGGTGCCATCATTGGTTTGCAGCGGACCTTCAACAGAGTGTCATCCGAGTTCGATCTTCACATTACACGTAGCAGATTACAATTTGACTTTTTAAATAGATTAAGAAATTATCATTAGGACCACACTGTGTCTGTTGATATAAATTATAAATAAATAAATACAGTGCCTCCATATAAATTGTCGAAAAATCCCATACTAACTTTAGGCACGTTGGTCCGGTAGCTAGAGTTGTTCGATTGGTTTCAAATTTGGTGCAAGTACTCCTGGTGGGATAATGAATCAACTCAAGGGTGGGTCGATTGCGGTCATTTTTTTCTTGTCACTCTAACACACACAGTATCACTTACAATAACCATGGCCGCCGAGAGGGGGGAGGGGGGTGGGACGGAGTGTTTCCCCCCGGGCCCGGAGTTCTGAAGGGGGCCCGGATTTTTACCAAAAACTAAAATTTTGACAAATACTTTTTCGACAAAAATTTATTTGAAAATGCAATAAAAAAATCAAAAATCTGTGTATGATGAAATTAGAATAGCGAAAATTTATTTAATATAAAATATTATTTATTTAATATAAAATACATATTTTTACCAAATCAGACGATCAGACCCGGGCAGGCATAACGTAACTGGTACATCGATTGGCATGTACGCAGCTCATCTGGGTTCGACTCCCAACCCCGCACGCAGGACTAGAGATTTTTATTATAGAAATAACCTGAATGGACAAGCGAATGACCCTAAGGATAAAATTTCTATAATCGAAACAAAAATAAGATCAGACTTGGTTTAAAAAATTTAAAAGATTTTATTAGAAATCATGGGGTTTTCTTCAAATTTCGCCAACATGAAATCGATTTTTTGATTTTTTGAATCTCCTGTCTTCGCAACTGATGGATTATTATTGAAATTAATTATTAGAAAGAAAAAGAAAACTTCTGAAACTTGATGGATGACCACACCGGTTTTTAGAGGCGAATTCCGAGTCTTCGTTCAGGTAATTCGGATTTCGCCCGGAAAAATCATTGGATTATTTTTTGGATCGTCCAGCACACAGTCATCATAAACATCATCCTCGGACTTCAGGTCCTAATCAATAAGGAGGGCCCCTCGCGGTACCATTTAAAAGTGTTCACCACCATTTGGGTTCAGCTTTACTTTTCCCCACAAGACCTTCGTTTCAATGGATCATCGTATAATATGCTCCCCACAAAAATTCTCGAAAGATACTGAAGTGTGCCCGCCTTTGCTTACTGTGGAACAGAGCAAAGCTTGCTGGGTTTATCATCCACAGCGAGAGTGGTTAGTGCTTCTGGTTTCTTTGTGGATATTCGAGGAAGCGAAGTACTACACCCAAGTAAATCAACAAAACTGTTCACAAAAGCGAAAAAATACATCTAAATATGAATGGCACAGAAAGTGATATGCTTTACCAAATCAATACACTCTACGGTGACTGTGAAGAAAATATGACATTTTTCCTCTTAGTGCAACGAAATGGATAAGAAATAAAGCAGAGCATATTTATTTGTTTTTAAGCTTTTATATATTAAAAAGCAACGGAAGCGTTCTAAAATTCTGTCGAGTAATGATTTTAATTCGAAATTATAACTGATTTCAGCGCATATCTACGTATCTCTTGTAGTCTATCACCTGTTCAGTAAAATTCTCTTAGTCGAAGTACCACTACCACAATTTGAGAGCTCAATTGATATTCTAAAAGAATTTGAGTAACAATTTGAAGAAAATTGAAATCCATGGCTTGTCGTTCATTGTTATAAAATCCATAAAAAATCATATTCAAATACGAGATAATACTGAAAGTTTTTGTCAATTAATGCGATATACATATTGATTTGAACTCAAACACTAATTTGCTAAAAGATTCAAAATATTTTTTTCTAGAACCAGATATAAGTTTTTGCTTTTCAGAATGTTTTTTGATATTTGCCAATGGTTTCCCATTAATAGATGCTTACTTTATAAACTTTGCGATTAATATAACTAAATGATTCCGACAGTTGTGATTTCATTTTTCATCAAAATCCCGAATTTTTTCAACTTTTTTAAATCTTTTGCTACAAGAAAATTCTACAAACTTTGATTGGAGTGCTTAGCAAAACCGATTAATCAGAGCTTAATACCGGATCTCAAAAATAATTGAGAATTCAAAACTCGAAAACTCTTCCATAAAAATTGTGACGAATGATAACGTTTGTTGGTTTAAGATTCATCGGAAAGCGTAATATATCTCATTATGAAAGAACTTTTATATATAATATATTTAAACTTTCAATATATAGCCCGATTCAGAACGATTTTTTTTATTTTTGTGTTTTTTTACTAGAAATCAGTTACAACATTCTTATAATATACTTCAAAGTCTGATAACACACCAACACAAATAACAGGAAAATTAATGTTTTTCATAGGATTATGAAAGTTTTCGAAACTAGCATAGCGTAAAATCTACCCACAATCCTTATTTGAAATTTGATCCATGTTTCGGTATTTTTTCCATTGTCTTTATTTTTACATGGATTTTTTTTTAATTTCGTTAAAATTTCATTGATCGATTTTTTTCAAGTTGTAGATTTTTTTTTGTTCTTGCAATTTTTACATTCCGCCTTTTTTATTTATTTCCATATTTATAATTTTGCCATTACCCGTCCTTTCTCTTCATTTTACATTTAGTTCGTTGTTTGAATTTATTTCAATTTTCTTTTCTAATGCTTTTTTCATACTCTAAATAAATAAAATCCACTTTTTTTTAAATTTATTCTTGTTATTATCTCCATTTTATGTGTTTCTATAGTATACCATTTTGGTTTTTTTTAATATTTTTGTTTTCTAGTTTGTCCGTTTGCTTCGCTTTTCATCAATCCATACCTTCCAAATCTCATTATTTATTTTCGTCTTTTCGTTGTTCCAATTTTTCAAAATTTTCCGGCTAGTTGTTCTTTTTTTTTAATTTTACCATTGTTATTTTATTTGTATTTTTTATGTTTATTCCACTAATTTCGTGCACTCTTAACATTTTTTTCACTTTTTCTATTGCATTGAATATTTTTTGTTCTTGATGTTAAATATATTTTGTTATTTTCGGTTCATCAATTTTTTCAGTTTTATTTTTATATTAATGTTTGGTTTCTTTCTAGTAGTTTTTTTTCATTTTCATTGATTCCTATATTTTTTCTAATTTTACCCATTTTTTTATTATTTTCACCTTTTGTTCAACAATGTTCGACTTCTTTGATCTATACAATTTGTTTGCTATTTTCTTTTGTTAATATTTTTTATTTTTCTGTTTTAGTTTTCCTCGAATATACATATTTTACAATTGACTTTAATTTGTTTATTTGGTTGATTTTGCTATTTTCGTTTTTTTACATTCTTTCAATATTCAGTTTTCCCATTGCCTTTTTTAATTTTCCATTGATTGCCGTTTCGATAATATTTTTAATTTTGTAATTACTGCATTTTAAATCTTTCCATTTTTTAACTTTTACTAAC
This sequence comes from Topomyia yanbarensis, assembly GCF_030247195.1. Classification (NCBI taxonomy): domain Eukaryota; kingdom Metazoa; phylum Arthropoda; class Insecta; order Diptera; family Culicidae; genus Topomyia; species Topomyia yanbarensis. The sequence continues at coordinate 358,319,275 of NC_080671.1, read as the reverse complement.
ACTATTGACAAAAATGGCTCTTTTCAAAGTCACCAAAACTTTTGAAAAAGTATTTAAAATCCTTCAAAGTATAAACAGTTCTACGATTTTTCCATCATTGTCACTACAGATAACTAGAGCAAAAATTGGTACATAACTATAAAATTTCAGTGAATATCAGTTAACTCCAATGAATTTCAAACTTTAGTTTTTTGGTACTCGGGAAATATACAATGGAGGGGCCTGTGCATTGGACCCCCCTCCCGGACCCGTATTTTCTCTATACGGCCCTGACAATAACACGATATAAGATTAGGATTAACAATAATACACGATCATTTCCTTCGTTACCACAATATGTGGCACACTGAGGCACACTTCTGACAACTCGAAAGCTGTCAACAAAGTGTAGTCAAATACACAGAAAACAATTATATTTCACACGTAATTACTGTATGCTTTTGTTTTTTTTTATAAAATAATGGGAAAAATATCATAGTAAACTTGAAAAAAATCTCCGCTAATATTAAGATAAACTCATCAAAATGTTTTTTTTTAAGTTCATTTGAATGACACGAAACTCTTTTCCTTTGCTGTATTCTTAGTAGATATTGCATGTGGTCCGATTTGCTTGCATTACTCCATAGGGGAAAACTTCACAAATCTCAATTTTTTTATGAACTTCAAAGCTACTAATCAAAATTCCCCTGCTTAATTATTTATTTCATGTACTGATTTTTCAAACAACATTCAATGCAAGCTTTATTCCAATTGTTAGGAAAATTATAGAAATACCTTTTCAGCAAGCCAAAGATTGTCAAAGCTCGAACACGAACGGAGGAAACATGAAACATTCAATATATTTATTTTTCCTTTATGATTTTCCAATAGCTAAAAATGAGACGGCTTCATGAAGAGTGCTACTTTGCTAATGCTATAGGGACAGAACTGAAACTGATTTTAGATACGTAATTCAAGGAATTCGATTGCATGGAATTTTTTTTATTTTGCTAAATACAGATATTTCGCAAAATAATATGAAAGGCAACTTTTTAGTCGTTGAGGTATTCCCCTCTTCATTTAGCGATTCTTTCAAACAATCTCAAGAACAATGTTTTTGTCTACTGTTGTTTGATAATTATGATTTGAAATCTCGATTCCGGTCACAATGCAAACCGTTCATTCCATTTTGGTTCATGCAATATTACGTACCGTTATCTGAAGCAATTTATGCCTATTGGCTTTTCCGAGTAAACCAATCAAATTTCTAATGCGGCTCACCGAAGAAGCCAAGATTTTTATCTCATCGACGCTGATATAGAATCTATTAACATGCCATTTCGACATTTCGGAAACCCATTTCCTCCTTGCTATCAGTCCCAATTTGGGGTGATTATCACCGTCACCGTTCCGACCCCCTGCCATCTAGATTCTCTGCCGACGAACATCGTTACCAGAATGAGATTAAACCTTATTCGTAACATTGTTTTAACTTCAGCAGTTGGGTGCTTGTTCATTCAAGTAAAAGCAATTTTCTCCGCCATTTGAGTACCTAACGAATACCTGAACCCATTATTCATCGACAGTCACGTGTTCTGGGTATCAACCGAACCAAGCAGGAGCTCCAACGTTGGTTCCTGTTTACACTCGTGCCCGCCAAGGAACATCCAAGCCAGTAATGCTGATGGCATCGGCACCGGAGGTGCGGTGTACCCAGGCAGTAAATCAATCATTCATGGAGATCCTCTTTTTTTGCCCGTCCCGCGCCGTATCCTGGTTACATTTTGGCAGAGGCACCGTTTTCTGTTGATTCCAATCATGCGCGTACCTACCGAAAACAACGCTGGAACTGACTGGTATAGGCAATGTAGGTTCGTCTACGACGCGGCATAAATCCGCCCGTTTTGGCAGGGGCACGGAACTAACAGGCCGCGGTGGAAAAGCTTCCGGACTTTGTCATCGTCGTCGCTCAGGTGACACAGAGCGCTTTCCTATGGAGCGTCTATTTTTGGCTTTGTCATAACCGTGCTGTCACAGGCGTTGCATTGAATTATTCAGGGGGCCGCGCTGACAAGGTCGTTGAAGTGTTGTTAGTAGCCGTTTACTGGAGTCTAGCAGTATCCGTTGTTGTAAAGAGTCTGCTTATCGGCTACAAAAACTAAACTGGTCGCAGCGTTTTTCTCTCAACATTGTGTGATTAATTTATTCACACAAAAACGGCAAAGTGTGGATCCTGTTTTGTCATCTGTACTGTTTTTGGACATTTAAAGTTCTTGTTTCTGATGTTGTATTCTCTTCAATCAATTCTTCTCAAAAAGACATATTTCATGGAAAGAAAAACTAGCACAGATGTGAAAATATATTACCTATAGAGCAGCGTGTTTCTGCACATTATTTTACTAAAGACCCCAAATTTATATCTTCAATACTTTTTAAAGTTATCATTCGTTGTTTGTAGATCGCTACGAAACTTCTTTTTTATTTCCTTTAGAAGAGATAGGTAACTAGAGATTATTCACCTTAGAAAAGCCTAACGATTTCGGCCACCGGCCACGATTGAGCCCAGACCCACAGGGGTGAGAAACAGACACGTTTACCACTCAAACAGCGGCGCCATGGCACTAGGAGGTTGAGAATAGTCTATCATCTTTCTTCGAACAAAACCAACCTGAAGGCCGCGTGGTATCCGCCGGATGAAAATATGGCAGCCGATAACTGATCCACTAGTTTACTTCATCTGTATCGTAGAAAGCGACAGAAACAGGAGTTCATAGGTATCTGTACACACGGAAAACCGATTCATCACAATTTCAACTAAAAAATTAGTTGAGTTTTTGGTTTCGTCTAGTTAATATTTGGGCGAACTAAATTTTTGTTGCAAACAATAATCCAACGTTGTTGGTTTGATGCTGTCAGTTTCAGTCTGGACACGAACGTTTCATCCTAGCACAAAACTTAAAAAGCTAAAGCACAAAACTTGAAAAGCTACATGAGCTAAAGCTTGAAACGCTTGTCTCAGCTTCTAACGCTTGTTTTAGTCCAGACACAATTGCATATGCCGTTACACTACCTTTTCAGCCAAGACACAAACGACTAGAATTCAACTAATCTCATTGTTGAATTAAACTGCTTCATCGTAAAATACAACATAGGATATTTCAAACGTTTTGTTTCACCGACCGACGGATGAAAGGTATGGAATTAAATTGTTGAAAAATTCCGTATGTCAGTAATTCACACGTAAATATAATACAGAGTTTCTCATAATGTTATCTTTTTATAAACTGCAATCTTAAATGAGACGAAATAGCCAAAGGTATTTATGGATTGTTGGAAATTGATTGATTTGAATTTTAGAATAAAGGTATATTTTTTTTCTATTTAGTCACAAACACTATCCAGCACTACAAAAAAAACTTCATACTTATTCCACATCTAGTTTGGAATCTCAAACGATGAAAAATAATTATCATATTACATATTACATTGGTTAATAATTGAAATGTTACTATATAATCGACTAAATCCGAAATAGAATGATTTTGACAATTTTCGACAATACTTTCAATTTTCAGTGCACATGTATTGAAAAAAATGTCAATAAAAATCATCCCTTTATTGAAATGTTTTTAAAGAAAAACTAGGTAAAACCAAAATGAGGTCAGTTGAATTTATGTTTTTTTGTGTACTGGTTCAGGTAGTTGCGTCCAGGATAAAACAAGCTTTCCAAGCTGAGACAACTACCTACGTGCTTAACCGTTATGCCCAGCGTGTATGAACATAGTTGCTGTCACTACCTTGATGTATTTCAGTAAGGTGTGCATCTTAGCTACTTGCTGTCATTTCGTATGATGTGCGTCTTGAATCAAAATCAATAATAATTTTCAATAACTATTATTTGAGAATCTCTCAAAATTAAGAGAAAATTTAGTTACGTTATTCATTTTTCTGTTGAAATCAACTAATTAGGAAAACAAAAATTTGTTTTGTTATTTTCTTCATCGAATGGCTTTCAGTGCAGTCAAACTGATTGTTGGTAGCATAGACAGGAAAAACGTCTATTGTTAGGCACATTTCCCGCATAATTAATCATCCTTTTGATGGTTTCGAAAAGGTTGTATCGTACTGAGGAAAAAATGTCTCATCATAATCGGAAGTGAATAAGCTGCCATCACATGATTTGGGGTAGTTTAGATATTGAGTTGAGAAGCTCTGAACTGATACTATACTTCAGTAGCATATGCCCAATGTAGCAAAATTGTCCAACATCTGAAATGAGGATATGTTAGATATGACTCTTTGCTCCGAAAGTATAACGTTCGTGGAAAACATCTTTTTTCATTCAGTTCGTTTATTTGATAGGCACAAATGCGTTAGCTTGGCGGTGCCAAATTCTTTTGCTTTTTTACATTTTAGATACTTAAAACTAGGAGGGTACAATGTTCAGATATTTTTTTATATTGAGAGGAAGAATTCTACAGGTATCTTAAGACTAGAAATACAGTTCTATATACAAGAGTGTATTATTCACTGTGTTAATAGGTACATTTCATTTTTGGGGTTTTTTATTGCATCGATCTACAACAATTTTTAGGTAGTTTTCAAGGCTTTATTTTATCGACTTCTTTCAAAATTTGGCGAGAATAGAAATAGAATGTAACCATCGTCCAAGTTCCCCATTGCTCCACGAGTTTTGCCAACTGTCGAGTGTCCTCTGATGACAAATACTGCAAAATTCCTTGAAGCAAATTGGTCTTTCGTAGATGTCACCTTCTAAAGCGCCCACCTTTGCTAAATAGTCGACCTTTTCATTACCCGGGATAGAGCAATGAGAGGGGACCCAAACAAAGGTAATCTGGTAAGAATTTTCAGATAACTTACGCAGAGACTCCTGTATCTTCCCCAGAAAATACGGGAATTTTTAGGCTTCACCGCACGAAGAGCCTCGATAGAACTGCTACTGTCCGAAATGATGAAGTAGTGATCTGTGGGCAAAGTGTCGATGACCTCAAGTGCATAACTGAAGCAGGATCAAGGGCAAAACTGAAGCAGGATCATTGAGCTTGAATGAAGCGGTGACATTATCATTGAAGATACCGAAGCCAGTGGATCCATCGAGGTTAGATCCGTAGGTGTAGAACATTTTGTCGCAGTTGACTTCTCTGAATTTATTATAAAATATATTAGGGATCACTTGTGGGTGTACATGATCCGTGATTCCACGGGTTTCTTTCTTCATGGATGTGTCGAAGAATACAGTTGAATCAGAACTACAAAGTAAGGGACACGGTCGGGATTATATGAAGAAGGATTGATGCTCTGTGCCATGTAGTCGAAGTACAAGGACATAAAACGGGTTTGAGAATTAAGCTCGACGAGCCTCTCGCAGTTTTCAATCACCAGCGGGTTCAAGATATCGCATCAGATGAGCAATCGATATGAGAGTTCCCATAATCGATTTTTCAGCGGTAGAACTTCGAGATTCATCGTATGGGTCGAGTGCATGAAACCTAAGGCAATGTGCAAGCAACGATACTGGATTTTCTCCAGTTTGATGAAGTGTATGTTCGCAGCGGAGCGGAAATAGAATCACCCGTACTCCATAACGGACAATATCATTGTTTGGTATAACCTGATCAGGTCTCCTGGGTGGTCTAACATGTTCCAGTTATTGTCCGGAGAAAATTGATCCTTTGTTGGCATTTATGTTTCAGGTACCTAATGTGACATCCCCAGGTACCTTTAAAGTCGAACCAGACCCCGAGATATTTGAATCTGAAGACCTGATTGATCGTTACACCCATTAATAGAAGCTGGAGTTGCACTGGCTCGCGCTTCCTAGAAAAAACAACCAATTCAGTTTTCTCCGTGGAGAACTCGATAACCAGCTGGAGAGCCCAAGCAGATAAATTGTCCAAAGTATCTTGCAATGGTCCTTGCAAATCGGCAGCATTGGACCCTGTAACAGAGACCACCCCGTCGTCTGCAAGTTGCCTTAACGTGTATGAATTGGCAAGACCAAGGATGCCTACCTTTTCTGCGGTTGTAATTTTTCTGCCTACATTCTCATTTCTCTTTTGACGCTGCTGTCGTTCGCTATTGCAGGACGCCCAGCGCTGTACGGCAGTCTGTAAGCAAAGCAGTAACATGACAAAGAAATACTGCCACCAGTACAGCCACCAGACGCGAGCGGTACAGCTTCTCTTTCCTTATTTTACACTTTTTAATATTTTCAATCACAAACGACGACAATAAATGCGGTTCGTTTACGCCACGACCGGCATCATCGCTTTCGTGTGCGGGCCTCTCCCTTTGACTACGAAGAGAAAAGTGTACAAAGCAAGAGAACAAATTTTACTACGCCACACTCTCACCGAGCAGTCGGAGTACAGCAGCAAAACAAAAATACATTCTACTGCTATACGGGAAAATGTACTCGGTTTGGCTACCGTTCTGGCAAGAGCTGTAGTGATGCGTCGCTGTAGCGGGCTGTACGGCTTGTGCAAATGTAAATATACCGAAAAAAAAATGTAGTTTGCCAGTACCTTTGGCATCCCTGGGCACGACAATCGTCAATGTCATTCACGTAAAAATTGTAGAGCAGGAGACTTAGACATGAGCCCTGGGGAAGACCCATGTAGCTAAATCGCGATGTTGTTAAATCGCCATGCGAAAAGTGCATATGCTTTTCAGACAACAGGTTTAGCAAAAAGTTATTTAAAATTGGTGAAAGACCATGCTGGTGCAGCTTCTCTGGCGGAATATTGATAGAAACTGAGTCAAAAGCCCTTTTAATATCCAAGAAGACTGATGCCATCTGCTCTTTGCGAGCATAGGCCATTTGGATTTCTGTAGAAAGCAACGCAAGGCAATCGTTCGTCCCTTTGCCCTTGCGGAAGCCAAATTGTGTATCTGACAGTAAGCCATTTGCTTCGACCCAATTGTTGAGGCGAAACAAGATCATTTTCTCGAATAACTTCCGGATACAGGATAGCATTGCAATCGGTCGATACGAGTTGTGGTCGGAGGCTGGTTTTCCTGGTTTTTGGATGGCGATGACCTTCACTTGCCTCCAGTCATGAGGGACAATGTTACCCTCAAGCAATTTGTTATATACGTTCAACAAGCGCCTTTTTGCAGTGTCAGGAAGATTCTTCAGCAAGTTGAATTTGATTCTGTCTAACCCTGGGGCGTTATTGTTGCATGATAAGAGAGCAAGTGAGAACTCCACCATCGAAAACGGTGTTTCGTTCGCGGTATTGTGAGGAGACGCGGCGCGGTAAGTTTTCTGTACCGGCACAGAGTCCGGACAGATCTTTTTGGCGAAAGCGAATATCCAACGGTTTGAATATTCCACGTTCTCGTTGGTACTGTTTCGGTAACGCATACGTCGAGCCGTACCCCAAATAGTGCTCAACGCTGTTTCTCTCGTTATGCCGTCGACGAACCGGCACCAATAACTACGTTTTTTTTACTTTCATTAGACTCTTCATTCGCCTTTCTAACGTCGCCTACTGTTGATAGCTAGCGGGTAACCCGTCTTCCCGGAGGGCCTTATATGCAGTGGACTTTTCCGCGTACAGCTCTGAGCACTCTTTATCCCACCACAGGGTGGGAGACCGTCCATGAGTATTCGCGTTGGGTACTTGTTTAGTCTGAGCTCGATTCGCACTGTCGAGAATCAAGCCAGCCAAAAACCTGTACTCTTCCTCCGGAGGAAGTTCTTGAGTGGATTCGATTTTAACGGATATCGTGGTCGCGTAACTCTTCCAATCAATGTTCCGTGTGAGGTCATACGAGACATTGATTGTTTCCGATGGTCTTCAACCGTTAGCAATTGAAATCACGATAGGCAAATGGTGGCTACCGTGGGGATCAGGATTCCACGTGCAATCTAACTGTAGCGAAGGCGAGCATAGAGATAAATCCAACACGCTTGCGCGTGCTGGTGGTGTAGGAATCCGCGTCATTTCTCCCGTGTTTAAGATGGTCATGTTGAAATTGTCGCAAAGATCTTGGATTAATGTTGATCTATTATCATCATGAAGACAGCCCCATACCGTACCGTGCGAGTTAAAGTCTCCCAGAACTAGCCGCGGTGCCGGTAAGGATTCCGTGATATTACAAAGCGTTCGGTGCCCTACCGAGGCTCTAGGAGGAATGTAGATGGAAGCAATGCAAAGGTCTTTACCTTTGATTAAAACTTGACAAGCGACAATTTCAATGCCTGGTGTCGAAGGGAGGTTAATTCGGTTGAAAGAATAGCACTTTTTGATCCCCAAAAGTACTCCTCCATAAGGGTTTTCTCGATCCAGACGGATTATATTAAAGTCATGAAAGTTTAGATTTATATCGGAAGTTAACCAAGTTTCACATAATGCGAAAGCATCACATTTTAAATTATTTAGTAAAAATTTAAAGGAATTGATTTTCGGGAAGATACTTCTGCTGTTCCACTGTAGAACAGTGATCAAATCGGTGACCTCGTTCGATGACTTAGCCATCGAAGAACACGATCGCTGCAAGGAGGGGCCATTTAGTAGTCAACTGCTTCAAAAATATTTGCACTATAGGGAGAAAATGTATCAGAATGCTTTTAAGAGGATCAGTAACATTGAAAGCTGTGAAAATTAAGTCCACGATGTCCGAAAATTTCATTAGTCTGTTACTGGACTGAGTGTCTGTTTGAATAAAAAGGATCTCTGGCGTCCCTGGAAGTGGTGGGTACTCCTTGTTAGAATTAAAATTTCCAAGTCCTGGAGCAACTTGCTTCGGCTTTTGGGCAGCACTTCAGTTGGATTTATTGATTGTAGTTGGCGCACTCTGAGGGGACGACACCTTGGCACCCTTACGAGGCAATCTAGGAGAGGCTAGATTTCTCCTCTTCGTGGATTCCCCAGGGTTAACAAAAGATGTTCCCTCTTGTGGGTCGTCAGATTCTTGCTCAACACCAGCCAAAAGAGCAAAGGAATTTTCGGAAGAGACAGATGGCGACGCATTCTTAAGAAATTCTGCATAAGAGCGCTTCGAGCCTTCCTTAAGGGAGCGCTTAATTTTATCCCCGCACTGTTTGTACGCCGGGCATGATTTAAGATCATGCGGAAGGCCCCCGCAGTAAATACACTTTTCAGTTTCTCCACCGCAAGCGTCATCTTCATGCTCTCTCTCGCATTTGCCGCACCGTTTTTTATTGCCACAATAAGTGGCTGTGTGGCCCAGTTGCTTACAATTGCTGCAGTTCATTACCCGTGGTACAAACAGGCGAACAGGTAGACGAACCTTATCCAGGAGGACATAGTTGGGGAGGGAAGATCCGGAGAAAGTCACCCGAAGCGAGTCTGACAATGAATAAGTTGTCTTATTATTCTCAGTTTTTGCTGAATACAATTGCGTAGTCTAGAATCTTGATGTTGAAGTGAGGGGTCCTTAAAGCAACCAACCCCGTACTTCAACACGTCTTCGCACTCCAAACCAGGTTCGGCGACGACCCCATCGATCTCCACTGTCATACAAGGCACATACGCCTTAAATTGCTTTGTAAAACGCTCGCAGCGAGCAATCTGGTTTGCCTGGCCGAGGTCATTCACTAATACGCGTATCTTATTAGTTCTAACACGTGTTATCTGAGTCACGGCCGGGTAGTTAGCAGTCAGCTCCCGTGAGATATGACTAAATATTAAGCGATTTCGTGATGGGCCGGAAATAGACCACTCATTTGAACAGGGTGGGTATATTTTAATGCGAGGAAGATTGGAGGAATCAAGGGAGGGAGTAATTTCGGGTTTATCCGGTAAATCCATTGGAATATCATTCCCATCCAATGTTACTTCGCCCTCGGCCATTTAGGAACGAGGATAACACGTGGTGTAAACGAGAGATGAAACTTATATTCAGGGGAAAGGGATCTAAGAAATAGCGACCGATCGGGAGAAAGGGAAATGAAAAAAACTTAGCTTATATAGCGGCGTGTCCGGCTATTCTTTACCAGCCTAGGCACCGGCAAACAAAGACTGCCTCTAGCAATGGTTTGGTTGACCTTCACTGGCAATGTATATATATATATATATATATATATATATATATATATATATATATATATATATATATATATATATATATATATATATATATATATATATATATATATATATATATATATATATATATATATATATATATATATATATATATATATATATATATATATATATATATATATATATATATATATATATATATATATATATATATATATATATATATATATATATATATATATATATATATATATATTTATTCACTCTATGGCACAAGAAAACGATCTGGTTCGTTCGAGAGCTCGGAAACGTATGAAATGTTACTGTTGCCTTTCATTTGAGTATTACCAGTTAAAAGGATCGCTTCTAAAACTGAAGTTATTGCAATTATTCTGATTGGATTCCGAAGGAGCAGTGCTGCCAGGGATAGTTTACGTTGACGACTAAAAATTAATTTTTCATATACCTTCGTTATGTTGCAATATTATTGATAACTGATAAAACTTATCAATTTAGACTGTCGTTGGCTACGTTTTCCACGTAATTGGACTATTGTAAATATTATTGATAACTGATAAAACTTATCAATTTAGACTGTCGTTGGCTACGTTTTCCACGTAATTGGACTATTGTAATTATTTTAGGAGAATTGTATTGAGCATTAGAAGTTAAAAATTGACCAGATTCTAGCACTGCCATGGAAGCACCTATCTTTATGAAAATAGACTTTTCGTGTTTCTTGGCCCCACTGTTTGCAAGGAAAAATAGTTTTGAAACCCTACATGCACTAGAAAAAATTTGGGCATGAAAGGGTTAATAAAAACGATTTTGGAACACTAGAAGTGCTAGAAAAATAATAGGTAGGAAAGGGTTTTTTATCCATATTATTTGTCTTAATAATTCAAGAATTTTTTTATTTTATTTATTTCATTTATTTTATTCATTTTATTAAATTGTTAATTTTTCCGAGTTCATATATTTTATTCAGTTTCTTCATTTTGTTAATTCGGTTTAGTCAGTTCTTTTTAATACTCAATGACAGTTAGCTTTTTATTACTGGATGAGTGTTAGTTTGAAACAATTTAATTTACTCTCTTGATTTTAAAACTTTTTTTAATGTTGTCTAATTTTCATTTGAGCTAATTTGATTTATTTATTTTATTTATTTGATTTATATTAATCATTCTACCCATTTTATTAATTACTTCGCGTGGCCAACTAATCTAACTACTAACTAACTAACTCACTGATAGGTGGATTAAATCTTAGTAGGAATACGAAACAAGTAGGTAATATTTTGTGAATTTCAAGTGAACCCAATAACTTAATACCACAGGCCTGTAGTCACAGGTTTACTTTAAAAGTTTTTATGTGCATTTACCCTACATTAGGTTGTTGCAGATATCTATAGCTTTTAAAATTACCATTTTTAATGTAAAATATGAATTCGTTTATGTATCTTTTACAAAATAAAAAGATGCAGGGTGTTTTCTATCATTTTTCAATCGCGATTCATGGATATATCAACTTAATTATTCTTTTAATTTGTTCAGCTTTCTCTTCAACTTTATCATTCCAAACGATTCATTTTTGTGCAAAAAATTTTGTTTTGCGGATGAGAATTTTTTAATACAATTTTTAGAGCTTAAAGAAAGAACGTGCCCAAATGCAGAAAAAAATATTATTTATTCAACTAATCGTTAAGGTACGAGGAATACTCATACATCAATGGATTTTTTTTTGAGTTTTTGGATTTTAGTTGATCTATTGGTCTTTAATCGTGATGACCGCAAACCTCTAAAATAAAAAAGAGTTTCGGGGAAAAAGCCATAAGTCCGCCAGTTATGAATATATTTTAATAAACTAATGTATGTTTATTTCACTGAAAAATATACTACCAAAATACTGTAAGCTTGATGTAATGAAATCTTTGCATTATGCTTTTACATAAATTCAAACTTTCTTGACACATTTCGCACAAAAAGGTAACTAAACTGGCTATTCGATGTGATAAACAGCCAGAGAAGATCACAGAGATTCCATTTCACCCCAATAATGTGACTATATGGTGCAGTTTGAACACGAATGGAATACTGGGTCCATTTTCTTAAAAATTGATGCCAGAGGTAATGTCAATACCACGTGTTAGCAATACAGAGACACGGTTGAGCACTTGTTGCTTCTAAATGTTGCACGACCGTTGCAACCATCGATTTATAGAAGACGAAGTTCGGTAGACGAATCCTGTCGAAAAATAATAATAACAATTAGTTCCATCGTTCCTGCGATTAGACGTCCTTGGTTTTTTTTCCAAGCTGCTACGTTAATTTTCTCATGCAGTGAAAACCCGTTTTTATCAGCCTCTTGGTGAATCTTAGGCTGATAAAACCGGGACATTGATAAAATCGGGACATATATTTTTCTTTCTTTTTAAGAAACTGAAGCTGTTAAAATATTCTTCTTTATTCCCTAAATATACCCTTTATAACCATTCCTGATTATTTAACTTAAACTTCCTTTAAGGGGGTCTGACAGTGCAAAACTTAAAAAAAAATCATTTTTTTTTGCATATTTCGAATCTCTAAGATAAGAAAAATATGCTCAGGAAAGGATTTGCTCGAATTCAATTTGGGTCGTCTGCTAGAACCCATCAAACTACCAATTTTCATATGAAGGTGGTAAAATCGGGTCAAAAGCTGATAAAATCGGGTCCTCACTGTATATACGGACAAACCGCAAGCAACTGAAGAGCTACATACCTACAATGAATCCGTTATTCACGAAATTTCTCCAGTTGTTTTCAAAAAAGGACAAAAATTTACCAAAATTAGACCTACCCGAAGGGATTTTCAAAACGTAGTCTCTGTGGACATACTCTGCAATTATTTCAAAACATTAAATTGTGGACCACATGCTAATAAAATACATTAACAATAATGGCTATCAACGGTTTTTTGAAGAAAACAAGATAAAAACACCCTTTTTGGCGATTTGCAACCGCTCTCGTAGTCATTTCTGAAAAAAATTAAGGGTCGATTTTTTCACTCCCGCTTTACTTTTAAACCTGGTTCACCAGTACGTTTAAACCTAGCTTAAGCGTTAAGCGAAAGTGAAGAAATCGGTCCTAAAATACTTCAAGTTAAACCAGAGTTTCATCGATTTGAAAGCAAAGCACATTAATATGATATATCCACCAAATGGGCTCCGTTTTGAAAAAGCGGCCTTTAAGATTCTGCATTAATGTTCAAAAGCTTTTTCGGTGTAGGCGGTGTTATCTTCAGTCTACGAGTAGGAAGTGGAATAAAAAAGTATGAAATTTTGGTCTACGTCGTTCATGAATTATTTATTAATAGAAATAAGTTCTGATGACAAATAAGTCCCAGTAGGGACGTGGTAACAAACATCATAATAGAAAAAACCGGGAAAGTAGCTAATTATTCAGTCGAATAATTAGTTGTGAAAGAGGAGTATACCCTATCGCAGGAATGAATCGCAGTCACCCTAATGGAAACGCTGCAGCGACGTATCCAACCAAGTTGAAAGAAGTGGCAAAAGCTTCCGAATAACTATACGGTATCAACTGGGATGAAATGAATGAAAGTCGACGCCGAAAAGCGAAATCCATTATTATTGCTTCGTCCGTTCATCATGATACCTTCGTTTGCCGTTATTACCTCTCTAGGTAGCCGTTTGGATGATTTTAGGGATTATATCCATTCGGAGAAGGATGCCAGTAAAAATCAACAACATGTTGCACCTGGTTTCTGCGCGAGCAGAATTCGGCTTCAATTTTTAAAGCGACTGATTTACGATAACAACTTTTGCTAGTTTCGGTTCCGGATTGAACTCTTTGCCCGTTGCTTTTGGGCTATATCGTGGGGGAAGTGGGTTTGGTTTTATGGGCTGGTCATTCTAATGCTACTTGGAGTTATTGGGTTCGATAAATCTAGCGGGTTCCCGACTTTATTGGTCTCTATGTATACATTTGCTGCTCGCTTCGATTGGATCGTACAGCAGAACTTTTGTAGAAATTCTTTACTGCGGAGTGATGGATTGAGGAAATTGAAGGGCTAACGATCCATATAGTGACTTTATCGCAGAGAACTGCAGTCCAAGTAAAATTTTCAGGATATTTTTTAATGTATTTTAACACTACCTTGATGAGGCGCACACAAACAACAGATTTACTATATCTATAATAGTGATTTCTGCTGATATAATAGAAAAAATCAGGTTCCGTATTCGGGTTCATCGCTGTTGGACTCTCACATAGTGGAAAATCAAGCGGAAAGTGGGCTTTTAGGGGGGTCTTATCACTCAGCTTCAAAAAATCTTTTTTTTTGCTTTGCAACTTTGAAACCCTTTTTATTAAAACTGTTTTTTGAAAATAAAAATTTGACTTAGAATTTAATTGTGCACATACCGAACTAAAAAATGTATTGAAAAATCTCATTATACAATGTTATAAACGCACTTCATGCAAAAAATGGCCGAAAATCGAGTACTTTATTAAAAACCTGTTTTAATCCACCTAGTGGTACAATTGTGCCTTTCTCATTTCTCCAAACTATGACTAATAATCAATATAATTGTGGAAATGTCTATTACATTATTAATACACTTTGCAACTACACACAATGGCTCCCCAACCATGAACCAGATGAGTTACGCGTCGGCGGTGACACACTTGTAACAAAAAATATCATACTTAACTAGCCTACTCAGCATTAGTTCAATGTTGTCTTCCTACTAACTCATTTTGACTTGCGGAGGTGAGTGTGTGAGGAGGGTGAAAACCCCACGAACGAACCACTACCCAGATTAATTTGGTGTGCCTTGTGATATAGTGGTGGTATAAAGATGATGTGGTTGAGTGGGGTGGGGGCAGGTTCGAGAGAGGGATGGGTTAGCGGTCTGATGGGGAGTGTAATGAGGGGTGATCTAAGAGATGTTAAAATGGTGGGGGGCTATCAACGAAAGGAGGGAACCCCTCTCTGTACATCCCTAGCTAAGCCCATGTTAAACTCCAAACACCTTATATCAGTCGAAAAAAAAATTATTAGGATTAGGTTGACGATTCTCAGAGTGATAGCGTAACTTTTCCATATGAGAAAGGCAAAAATGTGCCAAAATCCAAAAAAGTCAATCTTTGTCAAATTTATTTTTTCGAGATTGCATCAAATATTGATAATTTTAATTTTGCATCATTTGGATATCATAGTGGTACCAGTTTATATGGGAAATTTGTGTATGGTCGCACTCTTGAACTTCTGATCCGGAATTCAGATCGACACAAAATTCAATAGCAGGCGTTTGGGAAAATCGGTTCAGCCATTTCTGAGGAAAATAAATGACATTTTTGACACATACGAGCTTACATACGCACACACATACAGACATTTTCCGATCACGACGAATTGAGTCTTATGGGATATGACACACGGCCCTCTGGGCCGGGATTCGGTTGACGAGTTTCAGAGCGTTTGCATAACCTTTCTATATAAGAAAGCCAAAAATTACTAAAATATTTGAAATTTAAACATGCTACCACCAAAATATTGTATCTTGTGCAGAAAAGCCTTCCAAATAAGAAAATATTTCACCTTTTTGTTTCTGGTAAAATTATGGTCTGAGTTTGATTTGTCCACGACGAGCTGCTGTGCGAGATTGTCCATAAATCGGCCATTTTTATTTATTTTTACATTTTTTGTGTTGTACGAGGAGGTTTCCTTGCAGTGTTCCGTGAGAACGGAAGGCTAATATGTTGTCTCAGTGAAACAACACTTAAGCCAGGAAGCTTTGTTTTCCTGTTTACAATTGATATAGGTCATTCCTAGTGAAGTGATCAAGGACCGCGTAATCGACCTCCACGGATTTGAACCAATTTCGGAGGAATATATCAAATATCAAAATCCAAATTTTTGAGCCACTTAAACCACCCCTCGAGTTATGGAAACACCCCTCGTTTTGACAAATTGCTAAAACTCTAGATTTTCTTTTGGTTATATCTCCGGATCTATTTACTCTAAAATGAAACTGCAAGATGTGACCGTCGATCTCAAGTTTTCATCTTTTTTTGATCACGTGCAGAATGACCCATATTTATGTTTTATGTTTTATGTTTTATGTTTTATGTTTTATGTTTTATGTTTTATGTTTTATGTTTTATGTTTTATGTTTTATGTTTTATGTTTTATGTTTTATGTTTTATGTTTTATGTTTTATGTTTTATGTTTTATGTTTTATGTTTTATGTTTTATGTTTTATGTTTTATGTTTTATGTTTTATGTTTTATGTTTTATGTTTTATGTTTTATGTTTTATGTTTTATGTTTTATGTTTTATGTTTTATGTTTTATGTTTTATGTTTTATGTTTTATGTTTTATGTTTTATGTTTTATGTTTTATGTTTTATGTTTTATGTTTTATGTTTTATGTTTTATGTTTTATGTTTTATGTTTTATGTTTTATGTTTTATGTTTTATGTTTTATGTTTTATGTTTTATGTTTTATGTTTTATGTTTTATGTTTTATGTTTTATGTTTTATGTTTTATGTTTTATGTTTTATGTTTTATGTTTTATGTTTTATGTTTTATGTTTTATGTTTTATGTTTTATGTTTTATGTTTTATGTTTTATGTTTTATGTTTTATGTTTTATGTTTTATGTTTTATGTTTTATGTTTTATGTTTTATGTTTTATGTTTTATGTTTTATGTTTTATGTTTTATGTTTTATGTTTTATGTTTTATGTTTTATGTTTTATGTTTTATGTTTTATGTTTTATGTTTTATGTTTTATGTTTTATGTTTTATGTTTTATGTTTTATGTTTTATGTTTTATGTTTTATGTTTTATGTTTTATGTTTTATGTTTTATGTTTTATGTTTTATGTTTTATGTTTTATGTTTTATGTTTTATGTTTTATGTTTTATGTTTTATGTTTTATGTTTTATGTTTTATGTTTTATGTTTTATGTTTTATGTTTTATGTTTTATGTTTTATGTTTTATGTTTTATGTTTTATGTTTTATGTTTTATGTTTTATGTTTTATGTTTTATGTTTTATGTTTTATGTTTTATGTTTTATGTTTTATGTTTTATGTTTTATGTTTTATGTTTTATGTTTTATGTTTTATGTTTTATGTTTTATGTTTTATGTTTTATGTTTTATGTTTTATGTTTTATGTTTTATGTTTTATGTTTTATGTTTTATGTTTTATGTTTTATGTTTTATGTTTTATGTTTTATGTTTTATGTTTTATGTTTTATGTTTTATGTTTTATGTTTTATGTTTTATGTTTTATGTTTTATGTTTTATGTTTTATGTTTTATGTTTTATGTTTTATGTTTTATGTTTTATGTTTTATGTTTTATGTTTTATGTTTTATGTTTTATGTTTTATGTTTTATGTTTTATGTTTTATGTTTTATGTTTTATGTTTTATGTTTTATGTTTTATGTTTTATGTTTTATGTTTTATGTTTTATGTTTTATGTTTTATGTTTTATGTTTTATGTTTTATGTTTTATGTTTTATGTTTTATGTTTTATGTTTTATGTTTTATGTTTTATGTTTTATGTTTTATGTTTTATGTTTTATGTTTTATGTTTTATGTTTTATGTTTTATGTTTTATGTTTTATGTTTTATGTTTTATGTTTTATGTTTTATGTTTTATGTTTTATGTTTTATGTTTTATGTTTTATGTTTTATGTTTTATGTTTTATGTTTTATGTTTTATGTTTTATGTTTTATGTTTTATGTTTTATGTTTTATGTTTTATGTTTTATGTTTTATGTTTTATGTTTTATGTTTTATGTTTTATGTTTTATGTTTTATGTTTTATGTTTTATGTTTTATGTTTTATGTTTTATGTTTTATGTTTTATGTTTTATGTTTTATGTTTTATGTTTTATGTTTTATGTTTTATGTTTTATGTTTTATGTTTTATGTTTTATGTTTTATGTTTTATGTTTTATGTTTTATGTTTTATGTTTTATGTTTTATGTTTTATGTTTTATGTTTTATGTTTTATGTTTTATGTTTTATGTTTTATGTTTTATGTTTTATGTTTTATGTTTTATGTTTTATGTTTTATGTTTTATGTTTTATGTTTTATGTTTTATGTTTTATGTTTTATGTTTTATGTTTTATGTTTTATGTTTTATGTTTTATGTTTTATGTTTTATGTTTTATGTTTTATGTTTTATGTTTTATGTTTTATGTTTTATGTTTTATGTTTTATGTTTTATGTTTTATGTTTTATGTTTTATGTTTTATGTTTTATGTTTTATGTTTTATGTTTTATGTTTTATGTTTTATGTTTTATGTTTTATGTTTTATGTTTTATGTTTTATGTTTTATGTTTTATGTTTTATGTTTTATGTTTTATGTTTTATGTTTTATGTTTTATGTTTTATGTTTTATGTTTTATGTTTTATGTTTTATGTTTTATGTTTTATGTTTTATGTTTTATGTTTTATGTTTTATGTTTTATGTTTTATGTTTTATGTTTTATGTTTTATGTTTTATGTTTTATGTTTTATGTTTTATGTTTTATGTTTTATGTTTTATGTTTTATGTTTTATGTTTTATGTTTTATGTTTTATGTTTTATGTTTTATGTTTTATGTTTTATGTTTTATGTTTTATGTTTTATGTTTTATGTTTTATGTTTTATGTTTTATGTTTTATGTTTTATGTTTTATGTTTTATGTTTTATGTTTTATGTTTTATGTTTTATGTTTTATGTTTTATGTTTTATGTTTTATGTTTTATGTTTTATGTTTTATGTTTTATGTTTTATGTTTTATGTTTTATGTTTTATGTTTTATGTTTTATGTTTTATGTTTTATGTTTTATGTTTTATGTTTTATGTTTTATGTTTTATGTTTTATGTTTTATGTTTTATGTTTTATGTTTTATGTTTTATGTTTTATGTTTTATGTTTTATGTTTTATGTTTTATGTTTTATGTTTTATGTTTTATGTTTTATGTTTTATGTTTTATGTTTTATGTTTTATGTTTTATGTTTTATGTTTTATGTTTTATGTTTTATGTTTTATGTTTTATGTTTTATGTTTTATGTTTTATGTTTTATGTTTTATGTTTTATGTTTTATGTTTTATGTTTTATGTTTTATGTTTTATGTTTTATGTTTTATGTTTTATGTTTTATGTTTTATGTTTTATGTTTTATGTTTTATGTTTTATGTTTTATGTTTTATGTTTTATGTTTTATGTTTTATGTTTTATGTTTTATGTTTTATGTTTTATGTTTTATGTTTTATGTTTTATGTTTTATGTTTTATGTTTTATGTTTTATGTTTTATGTTTTATGTTTTATGTTTTATGTTTTATGTTTTATGTTTTATGTTTTATGTTTTATGTTTTATGTTTTATGTTTTATGTTTTATGTTTTATGTTTTATGTTTTATGTTTTATGTTTTATGTTTTATGTTTTATGTTTTATGTTTTATGTTTTATGTTTTATGTTTTATGTTTTATGTTTTATGTTTTATGTTTTATGTTTTATGTTTTATGTTTTATGTTTTATGTTTTATGTTTTATGTTTTATGTTTTATGTTTTATGTTTTATGTTTTATGTTTTATGTTTTATGTTTTATGTTTTATGTTTTATGTTTTATGTTTTATGTTTTATGTTTTATGTTTTATGTTTTATGTTTTATGTTTTATGTTTTATGTTTTATGTTTTATGTTTTATGTTTTATGTTTTATGTTTTATGTTTTATGTTTTATGTTTTATGTTTTATGTTTTATGTTTTATGTTTTATGTTTTATGTTTTATGTTTTATGTTTTATGTTTTATGTTTTATGTTTTATGTTTTATGTTTTATGTTTTATGTTTTATGTTTTATGTTTTATGTTTTATGTTTTATGTTTTATGTTTTATGTTTTATGTTTTATGTTTTATGTTTTATGTTTTATGTTTTATGTTTTATGTTTTATGTTTTATGTTTTATGTTTTATGTTTTATGTTTTATGTTTTATGTTTTATGTTTTATGTTTTATGTTTTATGTTTTATGTTTTATGTTTTATGTTTTATGTTTTATGTTTTATGTTTTATGTTTTATGTTTTATGTTTTATGTTTTATGTTTTATGTTTTATGTTTTATGTTTTATGTTTTATGTTTTATGTTTTATGTTTTATGTTTTATGTTTTATGTTTTATGTTTTATGTTTTATGTTTTATGTTTTATGTTTTATGTTTTATGTTTTATGTTTTATGTTTTATGTTTTATGTTTTATGTTTTATGTTTTATGTTTTATGTTTTATGTTTTATGTTTTATGTTTTATGTTTTATGTTTTATGTTTTATGTTTTATGTTTTATGTTTTATGTTTTATGTTTTATGTTTTATGTTTTATGTTTTATGTTTTATGTTTTATGTTTTATGTTTTATGTTTTATGTTTTATGTTTTATGTTTTATGTTTTATGTTTTATGTTTTATGTTTTATGTTTTATGTTTTATGTTTTATGTTTTATGTTTTATGTTTTATGTTTTATGTTTTATGTTTTATGTTTTATGTTTTATGTTTTATGTTTTATGTTTTATGTTTTATGTTTTATGTTTTATGTTTTATGTTTTATGTTTTATGTTTTATGTTTTATGTTTTATGTTTTATGTTTTATGTTTTATGTTTTATGTTTTATGTTTTATGTTTTATGTTTTATGTTTTATGTTTTATGTTTTATGTTTTATGTTTTATGTTTTATGTTTTATGTTTTATGTTTTATGTTTTATGTTTTATGTTTTATGTTTTATGTTTTATGTTTTATGTTTTATGTTTTATGTTTTATGTTTTATGTTTTATGTTTTATGTTTTATGTTTTATGTTTTATGTTTTATGTTTTATGTTTTATG
Organism: Topomyia yanbarensis; assembly: GCF_030247195.1. Classification (NCBI taxonomy): domain Eukaryota; kingdom Metazoa; phylum Arthropoda; class Insecta; order Diptera; family Culicidae; genus Topomyia; species Topomyia yanbarensis. The sequence continues at coordinate 358,298,378 of NC_080671.1, read as the reverse complement.
TTTTATGTTTTATGTTTTATGTTTTATGTTTTATGTTTTATGTTTTATGTTTTATGTTTTATGTTTTATGTTTTATGTTTTATGTTTTATGTTTTATGTTTTATGTTTTATGTTTTATGTTTTATGTTTTATGTTTTATGTTTTATGTTTTATGTTTTATGTTTTATGTTTTATGTTTTATGTTTTATGTTTTATGTTTTATGTTTTATGTTTTATGTTTTATGTTTTATGTTTTATGTTTTATGTTTTATGTTTTATGTTTTATGTTTTATGTTTTATGTTTTATGTTTTATGTTTTATGTTTTATGTTTTATGTTTTATGTTTTATGTTTTATGTTTTATGTTTTATGTTTTATGTTTTATGTTTTATGTTTTATGTTTTATGTTTTATGTTTTATGTTTTATGTTTTATGTTTTATGTTTTATGTTTTATGTTTTATGTTTTATGTTTTATGTTTTATGTTTTATGTTTTATGTTTTATGTTTTATGTTTTATGTTTTATGTTTTATGTTTTATGTTTTATGTTTTATGTTTTATGTTTTATGTTTTATGTTTTATGTTTTATGTTTTATGTTTTATGTTTTATGTTTTATGTTTTATGTTTTATGTTTTATGTTTTATGTTTTATGTTTTATGTTTTATGTTTTATGTTTTATGTTTTATGTTTTATGTTTTATGTTTTATGTTTTATGTTTTATGTTTTATGTTTTATGTTTTATGTTTTATGTTTTATGTTTTATGTTTTATGTTTTATGTTTTATGTTTTATGTTTTATGTTTTATGTTTTATGTTTTATGTTTTATGTTTTATGTTTTATGTTTTATGTTTTATGTTTTATGTTTTATGTTTTATGTTTTATGTTTTATGTTTTATGTTTTATGTTTTATGTTTTATGTTTTATGTTTTATGTTTTATGTTTTATGTTTTATGTTTTATGTTTTATGTTTTATGTTTTATGTTTTATGTTTTATGTTTTATGTTTTATGTTTTATGTTTTATGTTTTATGTTTTATGTTTTATGTTTTATGTTTTATGTTTTATGTTTTATGTTTTATGTTTTATGTTTTATGTTTTATGTTTTATGTTTTATGTTTTATGTTTTATGTTTTATGTTTTATGTTTTATGTTTTATGTTTTATGTTTTATGTTTTATGTTTTATGTTTTATGTTTTATGTTTTATGTTTTATGTTTTATGTTTTATGTTTTATGTTTTATGTTTTATGTTTTATGTTTTATGTTTTATGTTTTATGTTTTATGTTTTATGTTTTATGTTTTATGTTTTATGTTTTATGTTTTATGTTTTATGTTTTATGTTTTATGTTTTATGTTTTATGTTTTATGTTTTATGTTTTATGTTTTATGTTTTATGTTTTATGTTTTATGTTTTATGTTTTATGTTTTATGTTTTATGTTTTATGTTTTATGTTTTATGTTTTATGTTTTATGTTTTATGTTTTATGTTTTATGTTTTATGTTTTATGTTTTATGTTTTATGTTTTATGTTTTATGTTTTATGTTTTATGTTTTATGTTTTATGTTTTATGTTTTATGTTTTATGTTTTATGTTTTATGTTTTATGTTTTATGTTTTATGTTTTATGTTTTATGTTTTATGTTTTATGTTTTATGTTTTATGTTTTATGTTTTATGTTTTATGTTTTATGTTTTATGTTTTATGTTTTATGTTTTATGTTTTATGTTTTATGTTTTATGTTTTATGTTTTATGTTTTATGTTTTATGTTTTATGTTTTATGTTTTATGTTTTATGTTTTATGTTTTATGTTTTATGTTTTATGTTTTATGTTTTATGTTTTATGTTTTATGTTTTATGTTTTATGTTTTATGTTTTATGTTTTATGTTTTATGTTTTATGTTTTATGTTTTATGTTTTATGTTTTATGTTTTATGTTTTATGTTTTATGTTTTATGTTTTATGTTTTATGTTTTATGTTTTATGTTTTATGTTTTATGTTTTATGTTTTATGTTTTATGTTTTATGTTTTATGTTTTATGTTTTATGTTTTATGTTTTATGTTTTATGTTTTATGTTTTATGTTTTATGTTTTATGTTTTATGTTTTATGTTTTATGTTTTATGTTTTATGTTTTATGTTTTATGTTTTATGTTTTATGTTTTATGTTTTATGTTTTATGTTTTATGTTTTATGTTTTATGTTTTATGTTTTATGTTTTATGTTTTATGTTTTATGTTTTATGTTTTATGTTTTATGTTTTATGTTTTATGTTTTATGTTTTATGTTTTATGTTTTATGTTTTATGTTTTATGTTTTATGTTTTATGTTTTATGTTTTATGTTTTATGTTTTATGTTTTATGTTTTATGTTTTATGTTTTATGTTTTATGTTTTATGTTTTATGTTTTATGTTTTATGTTTTATGTTTTATGTTTTATGTTTTATGTTTTATGTTTTATGTTTTATGTTTTATGTTTTATGTTTTATGTTTTATGTTTTATGTTTTATGTTTTATGTTTTATGTTTTATGTTTTATGTTTTATGTTTTATGTTTTATGTTTTATGTTTTATGTTTTATGTTTTATGTTTTATGTTTTATGTTTTATGTTTTATGTTTTATGTTTTATGTTTTATGTTTTATGTTTTATGTTTTATGTTTTATGTTTTATGTTTTATGTTTTATGTTTTATGTTTTATGTTTTATGTTTTATGTTTTATGTTTTATGTTTTATGTTTTATGTTTTATGTTTTATGTTTTATGTTTTATGTTTTATGTTTTATGTTTTATGTTTTATGTTTTATGTTTTATGTTTTATGTTTTATGTTTTATGTTTTATGTTTTATGTTTTATGTTTTATGTTTTATGTTTTATGTTTTATGTTTTATGTTTTATGTTTTATGTTTTATGTTTTATGTTTTATGTTTTATGTTTTATGTTTTATGTTTTATGTTTTATGTTTTATGTTTTATGTTTTATGTTTTATGTTTTATGTTTTATGTTTTATGTTTTATGTTTTATGTTTTATGTTTTATGTTTTATGTTTTATGTTTTATGTTTTATGTTTTATGTTTTATGTTTTATGTTTTATGTTTTATGTTTTATGTTTTATGTTTTATGTTTTATGTTTTATGTTTTATGTTTTATGTTTTATGTTTTATGTTTTATGTTTTATGTTTTATGTTTTATGTTTTATGTTTTATGTTTTATGTTTTGTTTTGTTTTATTGAAATGCTCAAAGCCACTACATCCGATTTGAACACTTTTGGATGTTTTGGATTCAGGAACTCGTCCTTTTTTTGATTCTGTGAAATTGAACCAGATGAATGGATCTGGCTCTTAGCAATCCGGATTTTCCAGCACTAGGGTGTGACTTGTAAATTTTAATAAAATCATAGCAATATGAGTTTGAAAACTCTTCGAATAGTCTCGAAAGACTGCAATTTATTGTTTCGGGGCAACATGGCAATTTGACGTCAGAATGGCCACTCGCGGCCCCACGGGACCCTGCTCCTAAATATCCGTTCCGGGGTTCAATCACCAAATGGTTCCAAAACCGCGAGATACAGTCTGTTGATGCAATTCCAAGAAATTTGGTACCCATATTGCCACATTCCATTGAAATTCACAAATAGTATCACCAAAAAAATCTGAATTTTATCGTTGACGTAATTGCAAACATGACACAATTCAACAAACCGTAATTTACGATATGACGGAAAATTACCGTGTTCCGTTAACCTTTACATGAAACATATGCTTTACATGCACAATGACATAAAATTACACTTCCTACCATTCAGAACAAACGCTGTATGTGGAGTAAAATTACATGATTTACGAAATTAAACGTCATGTAAAATTAAAATCAATCGTAAAACTAAGTCATTTTTGATGCTCGTATATGTCAGGGTCAGGAGACGTAAATTTACACTATTTTTTCTAGGTGTGCAGCCCTGGAACATTCTTCCGGAAATCCGGATTCCCAGAAATCGAATGAAACAACCCGATTCATTTTTATCAATTCCAAAAGTGGATGGGTTTCTAGATCCAAAACACCCACAAGTATCGAAATCGGTTGGAAATTTCTTTAGTTATTGGCAGTAAAAATAAGTAGTAAGTATAATCATGAGCCCCTCCTCACTCTCCCCTTACTATATCAACAATAAGATTTACCCAAAAGCTTGATTCAGTGAAGTTCTAAGATGTCACAAAGTTTCAATTTCCAGCTGTGGATAAAACATTGGAATTTCATTAATTGAAACCTAAAAAGGTACGCCGGTACCGCGTCGGACACCTCTAGCTAATTGAATGTCGTGGAATATAATAGAGGTATCTAACCGTTGTGTGTCCGACGCGGTACCCGGGTACCTTTTTAAGTTTCAATTAATTAAATTCCTATGTTTTATCCATAGCTGGAAATTGAAATTTTGTGACATCTTAGAACTTCACTAAGTCAAGCTTTTGGGTTAATAATATTGTTGATATAGAAAGGGTGGGAGTGAGGAGGGGCTCCTGAATTTTTTTTATTACGTAACAGGCCGACGTGGGTACCCGGGTACCCACAAAACTAAAATGCCCATAACTAAGGTAATATCCAACCGATTTCGATACTTTTGGCCGTTTTGGATTCAGGAACTCATCCACTTTTGGACTTGGTAAAAATGAACCGGGTTACTTCGTTCGTTTCCCGCGAATCCGGGTTTCCGGAAGCAGGTTCCAGAGCTGGGGTACTATTTGCGAACTTCAATGGAATACTAGCAATAAGGGTATAAAAATTCTTGGGATTGCATCAGTAGCCCGTATCTCGTGGTTTTGGAACCATTTGGTGATTTGACCTCGGAACGGACATTCCGGAGCAGGTTCCCGTGGGGCCGTGAGTGGCCATTCCATTCCAATTCCATTTTTCAAACTGCCATAGGGTCCCGTAACAATTAAAAACAGACTTCTGAGACAATTTGAAGAGTTTTGATACTCATATTGCTAGGGCATTATTAAAATTTACAAATCACATCCTAGTACTGGAACATTACTCCGGAAAATCCGGATTACCAAAAACCAGATCCATTATTCCGGTTCTATTGTACAGAATCAAAAAGTAGACGAGTTCCTGAATCCAAAACATCTAAAAGTGTTCAAATCGGTTAAAGGAAGCCATAGTTATGAGCATTTCAATTTGTGGGTACCCGGGTACCCTCGTTGGCCTGTTAAAGGGGTTTTTTTTGTTGGACACATAACTGCTAATCATCTATAGACAATATGATCTTAGCAATATGTACGAAAGTCGCTTGCGAGCAATTTTCGATAACTCGAAACGAGCAATTTGAACTCCGAACAGCCGGCCATCGGGAGTATGGCTTCTTATTAACACTTCAATGATTAGTTCCAAAGTTTGCAGTACAAATCAAGCGCACAAAAAGTATAAAAGATATCCTAAATGAATGTGCAGAAATTCACTGTGAAATTTTATTGACAAGTTGGCATCTCCACTTTCCCCATCAGACACGTTTCCTTAATTGGGTAAAATGCCAAATTTATAACGTCATGCGTAATAAATATAATAAACACAACGACAAGGGCCTTTGATCCCCAGAAGGCCCAAAAGAATGGATGGGAGAAGAGCAATTTCGATCAAAGTCCGACTACCATATGAGCGGTTCAAACTCCAGAGAGTGACGCAGAATGCCGTACTGGATGATTTTGAAGAAAGGACCAGAAGTGAGATTTTTCGAAGTTTTAGCTGTCGATGGCCCTTCATTTTCTGACACAGTAAAGTTTTGGAGTGTTCAAATATTTTCCACTGTTTAGGAAAGCAAAAGTAGTACAAAGCCCTTGTCAGACCTTCATGAGATCTCAAGAGGAGGTATTCGTCAGTGTAGATTTGTCGGTAGATGGTTCTAGATTGTATAAAAAAAGCTGGTAGGTTGATGAAAATCGTAGATTTTTTGAAAATGTTAAAATTTAATAAGAGTTTCATCAATTATTGAAAATTTAGAAACATAAGTAGTCTAACAGATATCATTCCAGTCTACAAACAAAGAGAACCAATATGGAACAGTGCGCAAACCTCTATAGATTATTTTCTTGTACAATATGTCAATAAAGTCAAAGAATGTGAGCTTCTAAAGTGAGACAACTCAACAGTCAAGATCACATAATTTTGAAATCATCAACTTTGAAGGTTTAACAACTTCGAACTAGTTTTCCAACATAAAACAGCGCATCTTTTGATATACAAATTCTAGTGATTAATGCTCCTAGAAATAAATATGAAAAAAAAAATAAAGTCTCAAAAATGGTAAGTGCCTTCAGCAAAGTTGTTGATAATATCATTTTAAAAATTATTTATGAAAATATGAAGGTTATATGAATACAGCATACCGATATATAAAACAATATTTGGGAAATTTTTTGAAGCTTCTAATCAATATAACTTTTTTATAAGCTTCAGAGCCTCATACCTTGAATACAATGTGAACCGCAGAAGAGATTTATCAAATACATTAATATCAGAATAACTTGTTTAAAAGGTTTTCTTTTACATATAGTCTACTATATTTTGATACTCTGAAAGTAGAAAGTATTAATGTCTTCAACAAAGTTTTTGAAATAACATGATCGAAAACTTTACTGAAGACATTAAGTCTCTAGCTAAATTTTTTTGAAGATTAAATTCTCTATAATTACTTCAAAGATGATTAGCCGCCAAAATAATTTCACCAGAAGATGTGCTGTTTTACGTTGTTGAATGATACTTAACATCGACAGTTTCGAATAAAAGTGATCGTGACCGTAAAAAAGTTATTGAGCATTTATTTTACTTTTATTCATTTTACAAGATCCGCTTCCCACAATTTTCCAAAAGTCCTCTTGATGCTTAAAACAATAGGTTCTCAATGTAGTGATTAGACAATAAAATATTTCGCACAATATTTAATTGAATTAGTCAGTATCAATTATTTCTTTTCAATCCAATCTCCCCTGGCTACGCCGCTTATGTAGTCCTTGAGATATAAAAGAAAAAAACCCTCCAAAGAGACTTTATGAATACGTTTGACGGTTGGGTTTCTAGTCAATTAAGTTATTTTTTTTTGCGCTTACGACGACTGCGGTCGAATTTATTGTTTTATGCACTGATGCCAATTTGATCAATTGATCTCAGATAGTTTTGAAGAAAACCGAAACCGTCTTCTTTTTACATTGACATGGCCATCAAAAGTTTAATCATATCCCCTAAAAACGCTCTGTTCACTGCCGCTCAGGGCCGCTTTAGATTCGGGAAAGTTCATCTTCTCTGATTAATACGTGTTTTTTACTCTTTTCATACCAAGTATCTTCTCATCCAAATAGGGGATAAAGACTCCAACCACTTGGTTAAGTCGAAATGTGTGGCTTCACAGAATCAATGGTGTGGTTTCACCTGTCACTCTATCCTTGCACAGCATGTTGACTCGATGCTGACAAATCAACTCTTGGCAGCCGGGGAAGACAAGAAAAGCTTGAAAATTCCACAAACTGTAGTATTTCACACTGAAAACCAGGAGCCACCTGCTGGTATGGTTCTGATGCCTCCACCGGTGTGTCTACTCGAACCCATCAAGAGCTTGACTAGCATACGCTTCGGTGGTCCCGTGCGAGCAATCAAAGAAACTTTCGCACATTTTTTCCCCGACGACTCGTTTCGGTTTCAAAGCACTTACCAGCAGTTTTGCACTAAGTGTCTATTTAAGCAGATTACAATTCCCGGTAGCGGTAAGTTGGAGTACTTACATTTTTTTTGCTTCGCAGCCACATTGCGTGACACCACCGTTTTGCGTGCTGCGGTCAATGAACGTCGGAACAGATAATAATCTGTTGAAATTGTTTGTTATATTGTATGTGGGACACGGCATCAGATTGGAAATAATTTCGTTCGACAACATTAATCCGCTTACCGCATCGAGTGCTATTTTATTTGATTTTGTTCGTTTCGTTGGAGATTTTTTTTTGCTTCAAACGATGGTAAATATTTTTTTTTTGAATTGGCTACATGACAATTTCATTTCATTAGACAGTTCTATAGGGCATAACTTTTGGTTATTTTCATAATAATTCATGCTTTTATAATTAATTACATTTAGATGCTCTGTTAGTAGTAAGGATTCATCCGAATATTGATCTAGAATCATTCCTATCGTCAGGCTCTACGTAGTGTACTAGATATTTACTTCAATGGTTTACAATGTTTTAGAGAACAGAAAAACAGAAGTAGCAGCCATGTTAGGATCAACTGTTGAACAGATCTGGCACGACTCGTACCCTGGGGGCTCGACTATGCCGATATAGTTATATGTTGAACACTGACCAGGCCTGATATATGTTCTCCTCATCGACTTTTCCGACCCGTACATTTTTCAGCAGTGATTTTGCCCATAGATAACTGACAAGTCATAAAACGTCAATTTCCTTTCAGTTGTGCGAATGGCGTCGAGGCATTAAAAACCAAAATTCTCACACGTGGAGTGGGCAAACCTATGATAGTTGCCAAATCCACTGTGCAAACGCGTTCGAGAAACCGGAAAATCGAAATCAGAATTCCGCAGTAACCGGAAGGGGAATAACCAAAGCTTTCAAACATATTAGTAACCTTTCCATTAGAGATGTCGACAATAAATTGTGGATATCACACACTACAGTGCAAAAAGCCAAGAAACGAATGGGACTGCCAACCTAGGATGTGTCAGTGGCACTCATTCGATATAACAAGCAAAATATCAAAGCTAAAGCAAAAGCATGTTAGTTGTACCCAACATTGTTGACTTAATTCGATTGTGTCGTAATGGATGAAGAAACATACGTGAAGGCAGATTTAAAACAACTCCCAAGCCAACAGTTTACAAATGAAAAGGTTTAACTTAAGTGTAAGCAGAAAAAAATGTCACAGTTTGCGAAAACAAAAACTTGGTTTAGCAGGCGGTTTGCACCCGTAGGCTGAAAAGCGAAAGTTTTGCGGCAACTTGCACTGTAAATCAAAATACATTGATGTCAAAGAATGCTTGCAAAAAAACGCTTGTGCCCTTTTTAAGAAACACGGCTATTCCGTTTTGTTTTGACCAGACCTAGCTTCTTGTCACTACTGAAAATGACTCAGGAATGGTATACCTCCAACAACGTGCAAGTAGTACTCAAAAACATAAACCATACACACTAGAGATGTGCAATTAATTCACGAATTGATAAAAAGAGTCGACTCTTGAAAATGAGCGAATGAACCAAGGTTCTTTATTAAAGTTTAAATTTCGAATAGGGTTGTTGGGTAACTCGCTACAACACTCAACCAATAAAACTTTTGGACATCCCCAGACGTTACCAAACGTTACTACAAACTTTTCCCACCAATAAATGTACCCATACTATACGAATTACACACTTGAACTTGAACAACCAATCGAAGTACACGCGTTTCATTTATTATCCCTGTGTGGTGATACCCTTTACGTTCGCTCGTTTCCTCTGAGTGAGATTGAAATTACTTTTCGGACATCGTTGCTCCCGCCAGCTCTATCGACATCGTCGCTGACAAGATTCGTCATCCGTCCCATCGTGAAGCTGCCAGGATCGCCTTCATTTTTGGTGCCGAAACCCGGGACTGCCAGGTCATACAAAGCTCGGCCGATTTTTGAGGTTAGCGTGGGTAGGCCTCGAACAATAGACATCACATTTCGACGGAGTATTCCATCTTTAGCGTCGAATCCACGCAATCTTCAGATCGGAAATCATCATTAGTGGCAGCCCCACTGGCCTGGAAGCAGCACGGCAACGGACAGATCGGACAGTACGCAGGTTCGAGCGACCACAGGTAACCTCACTGGATCAGTAAAGGTGGCATACTATACTGAGTGGCTAATAAAGTGTGCGGCAACATGAAAGAAGCCAAGAAAGTTAAAAGGCTTTTAGTCCGACGGAACAATCTTGTTGGTTCCGTAAAATTGATTAAAGAGTTCAATGCAAATTTTGTGTTCGATCGAGATTTTCCACAACTCAAATTTCGACTCGAAAAATTAGACAAATTATGGGATGAATTTAATGAGGTACAGGCAGAAATTGAGTGTGATGAGGAATTAGAAGATGAAATATCATCCGTACGTATTGCATTTGAGACGGATTTCTTCCAACTTAAAGGATCCTTAGCAGAAAAGTTTGACGCTGTTGTACCCGTTGTGAATAGGGCGCCACCTTCACCCACCGCTCCACCTGCTCAAGCCGCTCCCATTCGTTTACCAGAATTGAAAATCCCCGAGTTCAATGGAAGTTTCGATGAATGGATGAATTTTCATGATCTGTTCATCACACTCATCCACACCAACCCACACCTTTCATCAGTGCAAAAGTTTCAGTATCTGAAAGCTGTACTGAAAGGAGAAGCATTACGTCTAGTTCAGTCTCTAACCGTATCAGCGGTAAATTATACTATCGCGTGGGATACCTTGAGAAGACGTTACGATAACAAAAATCTACAAATCAAACAACATTTTTCGGCCCTTTTGTCTACTCCTGCTATCCGGAAAGAATCGGCAGCTGCACTTTCGGATCTGGCAGATGAATTTGATAAGCATGTTTGTGTACTGAACAAGCTGGAAAATTCCGATGATCACTGGAATTCCTTCCTTATCGAGCTGCTAAGCAGTAAATTGGACTCTGTTTCCCAGAAGGAATGGGAATCACAACTGGACAATGAAGGTCGTCCAGCGTACAATGACCTGATTACCTTCATTCAAAAACGCTCTCGTATTTTGCAATCACTAACGCTCTCCCAATCTTCGCAACATGTCGCTAAGCCCGAGTCGAAGCTGGAGCCTAAAGCTTGGCGTAATAAAACCTCGATATATCACTCTAGCAGTGAAAATCTCTCAAAGTGTACTGTATGTAAGCAAACGCATGCGCTGACACAGTGCGACGATTTCAAGAAGCTATCTCCACAAAAACGGTTCGATGTGGCCAAAAAACACGGCCTTTGCTTAAATTGTCTACGGTCATCGCATATGATGAAAAACTGTACTGCTGGCTCATGTCGTACGTGCAACAAACGTCATCATACACTGTTGCACTTAAACTCAACTCCTCAGAAGACAGACCAGACTGAGGATAAAACGGCTTTATCGATTCAAATGGTCCAATGTGATACAGCCCCACGATCGGCATCGGTCGTCGAACCGTCGTCGTCGGTTTCGTGCATTGTCGATCAATGTCACGTGGTCCCTCGGGTTAGTGGATCGGCCCCGTCGTCGTCGGATGGGCATAGTAGTCGTTCGTCGTCGTTCGTATCGCCGTCGGGTTCGCAAAGTATACCGTCAGGGTTGGCTCACAGCTCTTCACAGGCGACAAATTGTCAAGCTGTCGTTCCTGTACATTCACATTTTTCGAAAAACAGTACGTCTGCTGTCTTCATGCTGACCGCATATGTGAAAGTTAAGAACATCGACGGTCAATACATTCATGCTAGGGCTCTATTGGATTGTGCATCCGAAGCCAACTTCGTAACCGAATCTCTCGCACAAGCTCTCCGGTTAAAACGCGCACCAGCAAATGTCGATGTGTATGGCATCAGTCAGTCTGTAAAAAGGGTAAAACAGCAAATACCCATTGTTGTGTCATCTCGTACTGGCCCGTACACTACCAGTATGAACTTTTTGATTCTACCATCTTTAACGAGAATACTACCAACTGTCGATGTAGATGTATCAAAGTGGATTATCCCTCGCCACCTTCCTCTCGCTGATCCAAAATTTAACATCGCCCATGACGTTGACTTGATAATCGGTATAAAATCATTCTTCGCCATCCTAGATCCAATCTTGGCAATGGCTTGCCAGTACTTCGTAAAACTGTTTTTGGATACGTCGTCGCAGGTGAGGCGTTTGAAACGAATAATACTAGTGTCATCTGCAACGTTTCCACTATTGACAACATGGCGTCAATAGTTCGCAAGTTTTGGGAGGTGGAGAGTTTCGAAAGCGGCAAAGCCCTTTCTCTCGAAGAGCAGTACTGCGAGTCACACTTTTCGAAGACCCACTTTAGAGCCCCTGACGGTCGGTACGTGGTTCGTTTGCCGATTCGTGAAGAAATGTTGCTTTCTTTGGGAGAATCATTCACGGTTGCGAAACGCAGATTCAGTGGTATTGAAAGGAAGCTTAGTATGGACCCACAGCTCCAATTAGAGTACACACGGTTTATGGAAGAGTACCAATTGTTGGGGCATATGACCGAAGCTGTGCCCGATCACTCAAAACCCTATTTCTACCTTCCTCACCATGCAATCCAGCGACCAGAGAGCACAACAACCAAAACACGTGTCGTTTTCGATGGCTCATGCCGAGGATCCAACAGTCTGTCGCTAAATGACCTGTGCTACATTGGCCCTACTATCCAAGCTCCACTTTTGTCCACATTGCTGAACTTCCGATTGCCGAAATATGCAGTGACAGCCGACGTGGAGAAAATGTATCGGCAAGTCATCGTTAATGCCATCGATCGTCCTTTACAGCAGATTATCTGGCGGAACCATCCAAATGAGGAGCTGAAAACTTATCGATTGAACACCGTGACATACGGCACAGCACCAGCGCCGTACCTGGCTACTCGAGTCTTGAACCAGTTGGCAGAAGATGAAGCCAACAACTACCCGCTAGCATCGCCGAAAGTGAAGCAAACCTTTTACGTCGACGATCATCTGTCGGGAGACGACGACGAACAACGATTGATCGAGACCAATTGTCAACTTATCGCTCTTCTTCGTTCGGGAGGATTCAGTCTGCGAAAATGGTGCAGCAACAGTGCAGACGTACTCACTCACATTCCCGAATCGTTACGGGACACTCGTACGGAGTTTGGAATCGGTATAAACGATCCGATTAAAACGCTTGGACTCCAGTGGCACCCAGTTCCAGATCACTTCGGTTTTAATGTTCCTGTTTTCGGAAGTACCGAACCGATAACAAAACGCCTTATTCTCTCGGAGATGTCACGTCTATTCGACCCGCTCGGACTTGTTGGCGCAGTAATTGTAAGCGCAAAAATATTTCTTCAATCGCTTTGGTCCCAACAATTCAATTGGAACGACCAGTTACCAGTTGAGCTCCAAAATTGGTGGATAAATTTTCGCATCGAAATCAGAGAACTCAGTTCGCTCTACATTCAAAGACGAGTTCTCGTGGATCATCACAAGGTCATCAGTCTTCACTGTTTCGCCGATGCATCCGATCGCGCATACGGAAGCTGCATATATGTGAAGACAACGAACGCTGACGGTACATCGAAGAGCAATCTGCTCATCTCAAAATCACGAGTCAGTCCTCTAACAAAATTATCCACTCCTCGACTGGAATTATGCGCGGCTGTTCTCGCAGCGCAGTTAGCAGAGTTCGTTTTGGAATCAACAAAATTAAACTGTCCAGTGATATATTGGACAGATTCTACAATAGTACTACACTGGTTCGCCTCATCGTCATCGACCTGGAAAGTGTTTGTGTCGAATAGGATTGCTGAAATTCACAGACTTACTAGGGGAAGCTGCTGGCGCCACGTACCAACCAATCTTAATCCAGCTGACCGGATCTCCCGTGGCGTTCTTCCATCCAAGTTGGTTGATGACGAAATCTGGTGGCACGGCCCACGCTTTATCTGCACCGAGCCGGAACATTGGCCACCAAACTGCATTCAGCTCTCACCACTCCACTTGCAAACGCGGGAGCTCGAAGCTCGCCATACGGTGGTAGTAGTAGCCACTACAAACTCAGCTGCACTTGAACTCATCGAGCAGCATTCCACACTCTCTCCCCTGCAGCGAAAGGTTGCCTGGACTGCGCGGTTCGTTTTTAATTGTCGTACCAAGTTGCCTGAAAATCGTCGTATTGGTTCGCTTTCATGCAAAGAAGTCGATAGCGCTCTAAAGCTTCTGATTAAACAAACACAAGCACATTATTTTTCGTCAGAGATTCGTTTTTTGCAAAATCACAAAGGATCAGTACAAAAGCTAATATCGTTTAAATCGCCACTCAAAACTCTCAATCCCGTTTTAGATATAGATGGTATTCTTCGAGTGAACGGACGTCTCCAAGAGCTTTATGCTTCATTCGATACTAAGCACCCTATGATCCTGCCGAAAAACGCACATCTCACGCTTCTCATAGCAAGAGCAATACACCTACGGATGCTCCACGCAGGTCCACAGCTGCTCTTATCAACGATGCAGCAACGATTCTGGCCAATCAGGGGGAGAGATATTGCAAAGAAGGTCGTACGAGAATGCCTAGTGTGTTTTCGCTGCAAGCCGAGCATTGCTAGGCAGATTATGGGCCAACTACCTGTTGTTCGACTGACACCGTCGCGCGCGTTCGTCTCGTGTGGCGTTGACTATTGCGGGCCATTTTTCGTGAGACCACCTAGTCGTCGCGGTTCGTCGGTGAAAATATTCGTCGCTATTTTCATCTGCTGTGGTCCAAGGCAGTCCACATCGAGATGGTGTGTAGTCTGACGTCAGCTGCGTTCATCAATTCACTAAAGCGTCTCGTCGGTCGTCGTGGTCGCGTGGCTGATATTTATTGCGACAACGCACGTACATTCGTAGGAGAAAATCGCCTGCTTCAAGATCTTCGGTTGCAATTCAACGCAATGCATCGCTCAGACGAAGTCGCAGTACACTGTACCGAAACAGGTATCAACTTCCACTTCAACCCAGCTCGGTCACCACACTTCGGCGGCTTGTGGGAGGCCGCAGTAAAGACTTTCAAATACCATCTCTACCGGGTGATGAAGGACACATTACTCACGATTGAAGATTTCAACACGCTGATAATTCAAATCGAGGGAATCATGAACTCTCGTCCACTATCCCCGCTCTCATCAGATCCAGCAGACGTCATTGCCCTCACTCCTGGGCATTTTCTTGTGGGAGAACCTTTATATTCTCTCCCAGAGCCGGATCTTTGTGACATCCCTATTAATCGTCTCAATTCATTCCAGAAAATGCAACAACGGCTTCAACATTTCTGGAAAGCTTGGCCACGTGATTACATTGGTCAATTGCAGAATCGAAAAAAGTGGCCGACTATCATACCAAACATCGAGGTTGGGACTATGGTTCTGTTGAAACAGGACAACGTTCCACCAATGCGCTGGATTCTTGGTCGAGTCGAGAAGGTGTTTCTCGGCCCTGATGGACACGTTCGTGTGGTCCATGTAAGGACTGCAAACGGAAGTTACAGGCGGGCAATTACCGAAATTTGCCCACTACCAATTGAACAACGCGATCATCACAACAACCCTGCAGTTACGGCATCAGCATCACCACCCACTGAGCAAGGAGAAGCTTGGTGATTTGTTTGAAAGTGCCTTTCAATGCTGGCCGGCATGTTGGGTAACTCGCTACAACACTCAACCAATAAAACTTTTGGACATCCCCAGACGTTACCAAACGTTACTACAAACTTTTCCCACCAATAAATGTACCCATACTATACGAATTACACACTTGAACTTGAACAACCAATCGAAGTACACGCGTTTCATTTATTATCCCTGTGTGGTGATACCCTTTACGTTCGCTCGTTTCCTCTGAGTGAGATTGAAATTACTTTTCGGACATCGTTGCTCCCGCCAGCTCTATCGACATCGTCGCTGACAAGATTCGTCATCCGTCCCATCGTGAAGCTGCCAGGATCGCCTTCAAGGGTGATGACTATTTTCGCCATGTTTCTATTATCACCCCACCCATTTGAAGCCATTGGTTAATATCTTGGTTCTTAAAAACGAAGCAAAGCTGTTGATGGCAATTTGTGTGCATTCCATTGATTCTTAATATGGTGATAATAAGCACTTTACTCCATTTGTTGTTATTAATACGAAATATAAAAGTTTTGGGAACAGGTAAATTTTAAGAATTTTTCCTAACACACAAAACGAGAAAGTCTCTCTTAGTTTCTAACGAAGCGACACAGTTCAGCGCAATACACGGCTCAGAGGTCTAGTTCAATGGTACGGGTTGCCTGATCCTTTCATTTGCACTCCATGGCTGTTTCATTATATATGAAAAGTACCAAATCGGTCTTCGTTCTTTAATTTGCAGACGAAACGGGAAATGTCGCCCACAAAAACATTGTTTAAGGGGTTATATATGTTGAGATGCGAGATAAAAGGGAAAAGTTTGAATTTTTGGAAATGTATGTAGCTATATTTTTATAAAATACTTGTTATACATCTAGCATAGAAAAATGTCCAATTTGCAAAATCCGCTGGAGAACATAAAAAATATTAAAAATTGTCGAAGTTATAGCAATCTCCGCAAAACGCGTTTTTTAAATAGATTTGCTATGACTACGATTCCACTCCAACAGCTAAATTGAAAGCATAAAGCTAAACAAAATCTTTAGTATATATTATCTGTGGTGTCCTCCATCGAATCATGTAAAAAAATCTTCTTTTTGGAAACGAGGACGATGTTTCAAAAAAAAAACACTATTTTTACCTGAAGAAATATTTTAAAATTTATAACAATAATATGAAAATTTTGACGAAAAAATGGAATCGTTCAAGGACACGGCAAGATGAAAAACGCTATAATTCTTTAAAATTTTTAGATAATATTCTTAAGATCCTGAACTTTACATTAGAAGAATAAAAAAAAATTCGATCTTTGGCCGACCTCAACATATGTAACCCCTTAAGGCTAATTGCAGTATGCTGTGACTCTGATTGCGATATTGAGTGTACTGTTCAGATGTGGGGCGTGAAGAATTCCTGATCGCGCTGGAAACCGCGTTTATAAATTTATAAGTGTTAAAACGAAGACTTAATCACCGGGGCGTTTTCATGTTTGCGAGATCGCAGGCGTTGATGTGCGTAGATGATCGCGCAGGATTCGAGTGTTTGTATGTTAATGTGTTTGATAGCGTAGGCGTTTGTCGCATGTATGTAACTTCGTTTGTATAAAATCGATTGCATAACGGTGTGGTCAGGTTATTTTGATATTCGCGAAAGTTCTTGAATGTTCACGAAACCCTCGAGTCTGCACTTAATTTTGAGTGTACGGTTAAGATACTAGAGCCGTCTTGTCAAGTGTGCACGAGCGTCATTCATTTTGGAGGATTGTCCAACTGAAGGCATGTACGTAAGCAGTTAGGACAGAGGGTCGAGGTTTCCGGACGTGACTAATTTATGATCGCGTGGAAACGCTAATCACAGGGGCGTTTTATGTTGGCGAGATTGCGGGTGTAGGTTTGTGTAGGTAAAAAAAGTTTTTTTGCGCAGATTTCGCAATTAACACGGTTTTTGCAAAACATATTCTAAGTCCTTTTGAATGCATGTGACTCTGCCATTAATACCGACTAAACTCCATTGGGCTCCGCCATCGTTCCTCCCAGGAACTACCTCTCGGTATTACTTCTGGGGGGATGGCTGTACTTAGTGTACTCATTCACTCTCACTCACGCGTTCATACGTCCTGTATGAGGCTTACTTGGGTGCTCTCTCTATCGCACCTTGATTCACTCTCAAACACTCCCACATGAGGCTGACTTTTGTGCTCACCTTTTTCGTTCCTTGCGAGGCTGACTTGTGTGCTCACCTTACTCATACCTTGCTAGGGTTACTTTTGTGCTCGCCCCACCCATACCATGTGAGGCTGACTTGGGTGCTCACCTTTTTCATTCCTTGCTAGGCTGACTTTTGTGCTAGCCTCTACCATACCATGTGATGCTGACTTTTGTGCTCACCCTTAACATGCCGTGTGAGACTGACTTGGATGCTCACCCTTTCACTCCTCTGCCACACCATGAGGCATCGATAGCTAAGTCCCAACATACTACGCTACGACCCTCCCGTCTTGGCATGAGGCAGTCAACTTATACGCCTATATACTCACTCTTCTGTCTTGCTTCGGGGTGGCTGGGTTTACCCCTTACGCGGTTGCCATTCGCTGCGCCAAACCTGCCTCGGCATGAACAGACCATTCACTCCCTTTTTTGCGCTTGGCCTTTTTCGCTCCAGCTAACCAATCACTAGTTAGCCGTGCCCGTCGTCTGTTGCTTGGTTCGCCAGATTACCTGTAGCCTACAGGCAATCTGGATGGTAGCAGCCGAGACTGCGTTCCACTTCTCCACCGATTGACACATTCGCTGAATAAGGGTATCAGGGGTTGTGTCCCAGCCACAGACGTCAAGCATTGCTTTTCTTTCGACGTCGAACCGAGGACATACGAACAGTATGTGTTCGGCAGTTTCGTCTACACCTGGGCAGTTCGGGCAGACTAGGACCTCCGCGTGCCCGAACGTGTGGATGTACTGTCGGAAACAGCCATGGCCTGACAGGAATTGTGTCAGGTGGAAGTGAACTTCCCCATGGGGTATTCCCACCCCGCTCGATATGCTAGGTATCAGCCGGTGGGTCCACCTACCTTTCGAGGAGTTGTCCCACTCACGCTGCCATCGGGCGACCGAGGTCACCCTGGTGCACTCTATTTCCACGTAGCTCGAAGCACTCCTCATCTTCCCGAATGATGAGCCCGACTGGCATCATGCTCGCTATCACGCAGGATGCATCGTGTGATACCGTGCGGTAGGCAGATATCGCTCTGAGGCACATCACGCGGTAGGTGCTCTCCAGTTTCTGTAGGTAACTGGTTACCCTCAGTGCTCTTGACCATGACGGGCCGCCGTACCGTTGCCGTAGGATAGATACGGCAACGCCTGCCAGTAACTTACGTCTACTGGCGCACACCTTTGAGCTGTTGAACATCATTCTTGATGGAGCCGCAACAGCAGTCGACGCTCTCTTGCATGTATAGTCGACATGGCTGCCGAAGGTCAGCTTGTCGTCTATAATGACTCCGAGAGACTTCAGACTTCGCTGTGAAGTGATTGCGACTTCTCCCACATGGATAACTGCATGTTGTGCCGACTTGCGGTTGTTGACGATAACTACCTCCGTCTTATGATGAGCGAGCTCCAGGCCTCTCGCGCTCATCCATTCCTCCACCGTGTTGATCGCATGTTTTGCGGTTAGTTCTACCTCAAGGACTCCCCGTAGACCTCCAAGGTTACGTCGTCAGCAAAGCCGACGAGCTTGACCCCAGGAAGGAACTTCAGTCTCAGAACCCCGTCATACATGAGGTTCCATAGCACCGGGCCTAGGATCAAGCACTGTGGGTCTCCGGCGGTAATCGGAACCCTTTTCTGACCGGCATCGGTCTCGTATAGCAGTACGCGGTTCCGGAAGTAGCTTTCCAGGATCCGGTACAGACCCACCGGTAGGCTAAGCCGGTGTAACGAGAGCGCGATGGAATCCCAGCTTTTGCTGTTGAATGCGTTCTTCACGTCAAGTATCGCTAACGCACAGTATCGAATACCCCGCCTTTTCCGTTGGATCGCTATCTCGGCAGTATTTATCACTGAGTTGAGAGCGTCCACTGTGGACT
Organism: Topomyia yanbarensis; assembly: GCF_030247195.1. NCBI lineage: Eukaryota > Metazoa > Arthropoda > Insecta > Diptera > Culicidae > Topomyia > Topomyia yanbarensis. The sequence goes on along the minus strand of NC_080671.1, from coordinate 358,278,957 downwards.
TACCCTTCCGAAAGCCAAACTGGTTGCTTAACAGGCCGTCCGTACCTTCCGCGTACGGGGTTAGCCTGTTAAGGATGATCCTCTCAAGCAGTTTGCCAGTCGTGTCGATCAGACAGATTGGTCTGTGCGCCGATGGGTCGCCTGGCGGCTTCCCGAGCTTCGGCAACAGCACCATTTTCTGGCTTTTCCATCTATCGGGGAAACGGTACTCGTCAAGGCATCTCTGCATAGCTAGCCTCAACATGTTCGGGTTCGCTATGATCGCTGCCTTGAGAGCGTTGTTTGGGACTCCATCCGGCCCTGGAGCGTTGTTCATTGCTAGGGAGTTAGCCACTGCGAGTAGTTCTTCATTCGTCACTGGAGCCACCATTTCGGCCGTGCCCGCACTGTCTCGTAGTGCAGGTGATCAGGGGATTGTGGCTCGAGACGGGAAGAGTACTTCGATAATCGTTGCCAACCAGTCCGGAGACCGTTCTGGGGGTGAAGAGCCCCCTTTGGTCTTGGCCATCACAATCCTGTAGGCGTCACCCCACGGATTCGCGTTGGCACTCTCACACAGGTTGTCGAAATACGCTCTCTTGCTGCTTTTAATGGCCTTGTTGAGGGCCAATTTCGCAGCTCGAAACACTTCACGGCGGTTCTCTCTTGCATCCTCGGTGCGAGCTCTTTGCATCCTACGTCTAGCTCTGAGGCAGGCTGACCGTAGAGCTGCAATCTCGGCACTCCACCAGTATACCGGGCATCTGCCGTTTCTTGGCAGTGTTTTTCTTGGCATAGTGGCGTCGCACGCGCGTGTTAGAACAGCTACCAGCGCATCCCCGCTTAGACTGTCGGTGTTGGCCTCCAGTCCCAGGGCCGCGGTGAAAGCTTCGCTGTCGAAGTAATTGGACTTCCACCCGCGTACCTGACAGGGATCTCCCGCCCTCAGATGCTGCACACCATAGTTGATCCTAAAGCGGATTGCTAAATGATCGCTATGGGTGTAGCCTTCGTCTACCCTCCATTCCATGCCTGGAGCCAGACTCGGGCTGGCAAATGTTACGTCAATCAACGCCTCCACCCCGTTTCTACGGAATGTACTAGCGGAGCCATTATTAGCTAGCACAGTATCGAGTTTCGCAAGCGCCTCCATTAGCGCTTGACCCCTGCTATTTGTACAGCGGCTGCCCCACTCCACTGCCCAAGCGTTAAAGTCTCCCGCTATGACTACCGGTTTCCGGCCCACTAGGTCCGACGAGAGCCTGTCGATCATCTGGTTGAACTGTTCTATTGGCCACCTTAGTGGAGCGTAGCAGCTGCAGTAGAACACACCATTGATCATGGCAATCGCAACACCCTCGGCGAAGGAGTGTATTACCTCTTGAACTGCGAACCGTCCCGTTGTACAGATTGCCACCATTACAGACCCGTCCGACACCCAATTGACGTTACCGGCAGGGATGCGGTATGGGTCTGATAAGAGGGCGACATCTGTCCTCGACTCCGAGACCGACTGCCACAGCAGCTGTTGGGCTGCTGCACAATGGTTAAGATTTAGCAGTGTGACGTTCACGGCTTCTTCTTATTTACCTCACTGAAGGGACACGAAGGTCCGCCCATAGCATGTTTATGGGTTTGCTTCTTAGCGGTGCAGATAAGGCACTTGTGCGCCTTAGTGCAACCCCGCTCCTTATGTTCCTCCTCGCCGCAGGAGAGACGGGTCTGGAAGACTCCTTATGGCCCACACCCCAACAATATGGGTATTTTCGGAATGGTATTGAAGAGTAGGTACCAGAAATTGATTTTTGACGACCGACTGCCACAGCAGCTGTTGGGCTGCTGCACAATGGTTAAGATTTAGCAGTGTGACGTTCACGGCTTCTTCTTATTTACCTCACTGAAGGGACACGAAGGTCCGCCCATAGCATGTTTATGGGTTTGCTTCTTAGCGGTGCAGATAAGGCACTTGTGCGCCTTAGTGCAACCCCGCTCCTTATGTTCCTCCTCGCCGCAGGAGAGACGGGTCTGGAAGACTCCTTATGGCCCACACCCCAACAATATGGGTATTTTCGGAATGGTATTGAAGAGTAGGTACCAGAAATTGATTTTTGACGCCATCTTGAAATCAAAGATGGCGACTTCCGGTTTAGCGAAATTAGCTATAACTCAATCAATATGGATATTTTTGTAATGGTCTTGAGGAGTAGGTGCCAGAAATTGATTTTTGACGCCATTTTGAAATCAAAGATGAAAAAAGGTGCAGATTTATTTATTTCTGGCACCTACTCGTCAAAACCATTCCGAAAATACCCATATTGATTGGGTTATAGCGAATTTCGCTAAACCGGAAGCCACCATCTTTGATTTCAAAATGGCGTCAAAAATCAATTTCTGGCATCTACTCTTCAAGTTTTTCCGAAAATACCCATATTGATTGGGTTATAGCGAATTTCACTATACCGAAAGTCGACATCTTTGATTTCAAAATGGCATCAAAAATCAATTTCTGGCACATACTCCTCAAGACCATTTCGAAAATACCCATATTGTTGAGGTGCGGGCCATAAGGAATCTTCCAGACCCGTCTCTTCCATCTTTCCGAAAATCTCCTGTCTTTTGCATTCAAAAGGACTTATAATATTTTTTGCAAAAACCTTGTTAATTGCGAAATCTGCGCAAAATAAAAGCTGCCATAATTCTTCTAAGTTCTTTGCATTTAAAAGGACTTAAAAGGAAAGGAAATTTTTTTCAGAAAAAGTCAGAAAAAGTCTTTTGCATTTAAAGTGACTTAGAATATTTTTTACAAAAACCGCGTTAATTGGAAAATCCGCGTAAAAAAACCACGTTAATTGGAAAATCCGCGTGAAAAACCCGCGTTAATTAGAAAATCCGCGCAAAAAAACCGCGTAAAAAACCTGGGTGTAATCCTTTTCTGAGAAGAATTGTTAATGGCATCGCGCGCGCGGAAATGCTACCAAATTCAAAGAATTTATCAATAACTCTCGAATATCCTACAATATTCAGAGGCATCTTATTCCTTTCGGTTTTTTTATTACAAATTCAGAATATTTTATGCGGAATTTAGAAAAATCGTACGTAGTCAAGGAACTGAATAAGTCCGAGGAAATGCTTTTACATGCCATTTTCAACCATTCTAGTTGTAGCAAACCGTTCTTCTAAAACCAAGTACGCACTGGTTGAACAGTTTTTCACTAATATGGGGATTAATTTAGTGATAAATCTTATTTTTGTAAGTTTTCATTCAATATTAAACATAAAAAGGAATATTTAGAAATTTATGTTTGTGATTCGATAGTACGTACGCTTCGATAGTACGTACACTAAACGAAGAGAATGTGTACGTACTATCGAGGTATACCTGTAGTCCAATTGAGTGGAAAACGTAGCCAAATTCAGTCTTAATTGATTCAATAATTCAAATTCAATAATATTGCAACATGAGGAAGATATATGAAAAATTCATTTTCCGTCGTCAGCGTAAACTGTCACTGGCAGCAATGCTCCATCGGCATCCAATCAGACTTATTGCAATAACTTCAGTTCTTGAGCTGAATCTTGTAACTGTTAATGCTTAAATGAAAGGCAATAGTCACATTTACTAGTCTTACTTATTTTTGTGGACAAATTTTGCCTTAATCAAAAGTTATAGCTGTTTAAAAACGTTGTTGTCCCCAAACAACATAGGCATGAAGGGGTTGAGGGGTTACATTCTTTTTTATTTTGCAAAAAATCAAACAGTTTTTTAGCTTTATTTGAAACTACGTATTTTCTGAAATTCTCATATAGATCCGATCATTAGATCGAAAGTTACAGCGCTTCGAAGCGCACCTCGTCTACCAAGAGTAGTGGTAACTTGAAATTTGAAACTCGATTATCTCGAAATGTTGTTGTCCAAAAAATGACTTTTCCGTGATGACAGTTGGCGAAAAACTACTCAACAGATCTTTTTCCATTTTTTTCAATTGTTCGTAATTAATTTTTCTCGTATCTTAATGATTCCATTTTTATGCATAAAATTTCATTTTGTAAGTAAGCATTTTTTCATATAATTTTTAGTGCTCAAAACGTTGATTTTTTGGGAAAAACGTGAAAAGAAATATTATTTATTCAAATAATCGGTAAGGCACAAGGAATACTCCTACAGCAATGAAACCACAAGCCTCTTAACCTTCCGGTAGTCGTGTTAGTGCACTGAGTGCACGCTGCTCTGAAAATCTAGCAAAATCATCTTAGGGCACCAGCAGCTGCTCGTTCAGTGGGCCATAAGCGCGGCTTCCGGAGGGTTAGATAAAATAAGGGTTCGGGAAAGAGACCATAACCCCACAGATTTTCAATTTTTTTTCAAAAACTGATGCTTATTTTTTCGTTTAGAAATGTGCTATTAATAAACAATAACTTCGTTGTAATAAAATCATTGCTGCATACTTTTAAAAACAATAAAGGTATGTAACCCCTTAAGAGAGATAGTCTTATCAGAAGTCTGCCAGAATACAGCAACACGTGAAAAGAATAAATAGTCAAGAAATATGATAAAATGGGATGGTTATGTGCATGCATTATGATTTTATTGTGAATGCTTCATGGTTCCTGGTCTACTACTTACATTTTTATTTTTGTCGCCAGTGTGAAAAGAGGAAGTTTCGGAGCTTACTCTTAACTACGCACTTTATAAACGATTACGTTATATTTTTATCGACCATATCGTACACACGCCACGCCTCCACTCTTCTGAGCTCACCACGCATATTTTCCATTCTGTTGGTTATGTTCTACACTGGTACAAATATTTACTCGTAAATCCTAAGATGCCACAATAACTATCAAATTTTTATCGTAAGCTGAATTGTTCACTGCCTTAGCTCTAGTACGATGCATTAGGGTTTTAATGCAGTACTGATGATTGATTTTTATGAAGATCTAGTATACAGCATGGGAATAAACTGTACGATCCATTTTCGATTTTTGTACCATTCTCCGACAACCTTAAGTGCGCGGCAAAAGAGCTACTAATATGAATCTACGGTTGATGTACCAATAGTCGTATACTTACGGAAAACTTTTGATAAAAAATCGATGAATAGATCTACTGGCGATGTTTATACGTTCAACGAAAGATTTTAATTCTTATTCCACAGAAAAAATATAAACATTGTTTATTAACCAATTTATGTATTCAAAAGCGCTTGTACCACTATAGAAACACATGTACCAATAGTGGTGCAATCGCTAATTTCGGTTCCTATTGTTGCTAATCCCATTGATTTCTTATCGGACTTGCAACTATAGGTACATTAGATCAACTATAAGTGCAAGGGAGCTCAAAATTCAAAAATAATAAAAATTTTCAATGGTTATTTGGTCAAAATTCAAAGATATTGATTTTAGTGTGAAGAACCAAAAAAAAAAATATTTGGTTATGTTTGGTACCTTAGATAGACGTATAATCCACTACTGCAACTATTGGTACCTCAACTATAGGAGCACCCACCCTATATGAATTGGGTTTTCAAACTTGGTCTGTAGAAGATACGTTGATATAAACTGTTGCTTTCCATAACCATGCGCAAAACTAATCAAGTATGTAGCAGCTTTGTAGCAGTTTTACAGTAAATAATATCATGAATCAGCTACTGTCACCTTGTGTCCAATAAAACAGTACAGGGTACCGAACATGCAGCACGAAAGCAGGGAAAGGATTCAGTCAGGGAGCCTATGATCAAATCACCCGTAAATCTGTCAATTATATGTCAATATTTGGATTAGTAACGATCTGACTAATAAAATACAATCGCAATAAAATATGGAAGAAAAATATCTGAAAATTTCTTTTATTATTTAATAAAAATCCCACTGAAGGTGATACCAGCACATTTAACCGTTTCTTTGCGTACAGCGATTTCCTTCGCCATAAAGACATGCCATGGATTATCGTTAGAACCAGAAAGCGAAGTCTATTTGAACAGCGACTCAAACCCACACAATCAGTGTCTACCCAGCAATCAACGTAGGTGCTGTCGTCGTAAATTTCTGATCCAAAAATTGGAACATTCATCCAAACTTGTTTATTTCCACCCACATGCGAAAACTGTGCGTAGGTGGTGCCGTAGGAGCAAAAAAAAAATCCGGCGAATCATGAGCCTAATTTCCCCCTTAGATCCTGGTCGCAAAATACAAACAAAAAAAACAACACCACGGCTCATCACGCACCGTGTCATGGTCACCGCTGCCAGTTTCGTGGAAAGATAAACGTGACCTCGTTTTCAGGGCAGGTATCCTTTTCTTTGGGGAGGCCACCGGATTCGGTTGCCGGACCAGAACAAAAACCGCTTCTAAATGTTAATTAGGAGCGACATAGGATCCTATCCGGGCGTAAATTTATTTGATGTCACTTTTACGGGCTCCACGGCATTGCAGTAATCCCACGCCGCGCCGTGCCGATTGGAAAGAGATGACAGAATCAGAACTGATTGTAATCAGCAAACTTTTGCTCAAACGAACCAATTATGTTTGATTCGGTAATATGAGCTAAGCTAACAGCTTTTAAAGCCATAAAAGTCTCAAAAGAACACAAACTTTATACATTCTTTCGATTGGATTCTCCGGTTTTAGACCATCATGGGACGAAATTGTTTCCAGAGCATCCCATCTTATGAAGCAAACCGTTGACGAACAGCTTTTTACATTTTCGCTACAGATTGTCTCAATTTCATCGAGCTTGTCCACCATTCAAATGTCCATTGTCCACCGCATAATTCACGGTAACAAAGTCTTTCCTTAAAGCACCACCCTTTCCTACCCCCTGATGGGTTGATTTTCACGACTTCCATCACCATTCATTGCGTCCGGTTTCGACGAAAGCTATTATGAGCTGTTTTCTGCAGAGCGTCGGTAAATTGTTTTATGATTTAATTCGGACAATTCACGGTCCTTTATGGCACTCCGGCTGCCTGCCGATACATTCCGTCGTGTCCGGGTGGAGCACGTGATGAACATGACGATAAAGCGAACCACGGAGAGGGTCGCTCGTTGCCTGCTCGCAACGATAACGAGAGGGCGTGACATCTGGTCTAGCGGGGGAAACGGGGGTCGTTCAATAAATTTTTCCACGGCTCCTGTCGCCTTGTCTTGCGAGCACAGGAAACTGTTCGCTGGAATTGTGGGTATTTCGTTTCCTCGATTATTACGGTGTGTCATTTTCTTTGAGCGATAGCAGGTGAGATGTCGTGGGTTGTTCGGGAACGACTGACCGACCAACGTTCAATTTTTTTGCAGACGACAATTTTCTTCTGCAGGTATTTGTAATGGAGTTAGACACGTATTTTTCGAGATACAATTATGCGGTCCGGCGATTGGAAATGAGAAAATAAATAAATGTGTGAAGTATGAGTGACCATCTCCAGTTTTTCACATTTTTTTTTTTTTTTTTATTCATTTCGTTTATTTGATAGGCACAAATGCGTTAGCTTGGCGGTGCCGAATTCTTTTGTTTTTACATTTTGAATATCTTAAAACTAGGAGGTTACAATGTTGAAATATTTTTTTAAAAAAGAGAAAAAATTTACAGCTATCTTAAGACTAGAAAAAAAAAATTCTATAAGACTAGAAAAAAAAAATTCTATAAGATTTTTTTTATGAAAAATTTTAAAACAAGGAATTCAATACTAATAGTTTTTTAGGAAATATTTACAGTTATCTTAAAACTAACAATATAGTTTGGTACACAAAAGGGGGAACAAATATTTATGAAAAATTTCACAGATGTTTTAAAACTAGGGATACAATTCTATTTACAAGATGGGGGACAATAGTTTTAACAAAGAGTAGAAATTACAACTATCTTAAAACTAGGAATACGGAATACAAATTTGATTTTTTATCGGATACTTATGCTTGGTCATTTCCAAAATCGGTGTAGAAGTAGTTGTATCAAGGACAGGGGAGAGAAGGCGTAGATGGTGACCGGTAGAGAAGAGCAAAACTTGCAACTTTCGGGCAAACGGGAGATCAGCGAAACAAATTTGCGCCTCAGTCTAGTAGGTCGGATTGGCGGATGGTATTCTTCGGACCCGCGGGGGATCCTTCAAAGGGAATCCTTCGGACCTCGAGTCGCTCTCGCTTCAGATTCCGTAGCGATAAGGGCGACGGCGGTTACATAGTGGCAGTCTGAAGCTTATCGGTTCCACACGGCAAGAGAAAACTTCTAAAAACGAGAAATAAAAAGAGAGGGGCTAAATTGGGATATTTATCGTTTTTATGAAAGTATAAATAAGGGACATATAGGGGAAATCACGATTTGCCAGCATATCTCGGACTGGGACATTGGGTGGTCTACCTCGGGCCCGAAGGGAATCCTTTAACTGAGACCTGGCGTCCAAATACCCGGCGCATACCCAGACAACGTGCTCGATGTCATGATAACCCTCGTCACAAGCGCACAGACTACTCTCCGCAAGCCCAATACGCCGCAAATGTGCATCCAAGGTGTAGTGGTTGGACATAAGTCGGGACATTACACGAATAAAATCCCGACCCACATCCATCCCCCTGAACCAAGGCTTCGTTGATACCTTTGGGATAATCGAATGTAGCCATCGTCCAAGTTCCCCGTTGCTCCACGAGGTTTGCCAACTGTTGAGCGTCCTCTGACGACAAATACTAAAAAATTCGTTGAAGCAGATTGGTCTTTCGTATATGTCACCATTTAATGCGCCCGCCTTTGCTAATGAGTCGGCCTTTTCATTGCCCGGGATAGAACAATGAGAGGGTACCCAAACAAAGGTAATCTGATAAGATTTTTCAGATAACGTACACAAGGACTCCTGTATCTTCCCCAGAAAATACGGGAATTGCTTTTTAGGCTTCACCGCACGAAGAGCCTCGATAGAGCTGAGGCTGTCCGAAATGATGAAGTAGTGATCTGTGGGCAGAGTGTCGATGATCCCAAGGGTGTACTGAATTGCAGCTAACTCTGCGACGTAAACTGAAGCGGGATCATTGAGCTTGAATGAAACGGTGATAGTATTGTTGAAGATACCGAAGCCAGTGGACCCATCGAGATTTGATCCGTCAGTGTAGAACATTTTGTCACAGTCGACTTCTCGGAATTTATTATAAAATATATTGGGGATCACTTGAGGGCGTATATGGTCCGGGATTCCACGAATCTCTTCCTTCATGGATGTGTCGAAGAATACAGTAGAATCAGAAGTATCTAGGAAACGAACACGGTTGGGAGTATACGTAGAAGGATTAATGCTCTGTGCCATGTAGTCGAAGTACAAGGACATAAATCGGGTTTGAGAATTAAGCTCGACGAGCCTCTCGAAGTTTTCAATCACCAACGGGTTCAGAATGTCGCATCGGATGAGCAATCGATATGAGAGTTCCCAAAATCGATTTTTTAGCGGAAGAACGCCCGCCAGCACTTCGAGACTCATCGTATGGGTCGAATGCATGCAACCCAAGGCAATGCGCAAGCAACAATACTGGATTCTCTCCAGTTTGATGAAGTGTATGTTCGCAGCGGAGCGGAAACAGAAACACCCGTACTCCATCACCGACAATATCGTTATTTGGTACAACCTGATCAGGTCTCCTGGGTGAGCACCCCACCATGTTCCAGTTATTGTTCGGAGAAAATTGATCCTTTGTTGGCATTTCTGTTTCAGATACCTAATGTGACATCCCCAGGTACCTTTAGAGTCGAACCAGACCCCGAGATATTTAAATGTGAAAACCTGGTTGATCGTTGCACCCATTAATAGAAGCTGGAGTTGCGCCGGCTCACGCTTCCTAGAAAAAACAACCAACTCAGTTTTCTCCGTGGAGAACTCAATACCCAGCTGAAGAGCCCAAGCAGACAAATTGTCCAAGGTATTTTGTAATGGTCCTTGCAAGTCGGCAGCTTTGGGCCCTGTAACAGAGACCACCCCGTCGTCTGCAAGTTGCCTTAGCGTGCATGAATTGGCAAGACAATCGTCAATGTCATTAACGTAAAAATTGTAGAGCAGGGGACTTAGACATGAGCCCTGGGGAAGACCCATGTAGCTAAATCGCGATGTTGTTAAATCGCCATGCGAAAAGTGCATGTGCTTTTCAGACAACAGGTTTAGCAAAAAGTTATTTAGAGTCGGTGAAAGACCATGCTGGTGCAGCTTCTCTGACAGAATGTTGATAGAAACTGAGTCAAAAGCCCCCTTAATATCCAAGAAGACTGATGCCATCTGCTCTTTGTTAGCATAGGCCATTTGGATTTCTGTAGAAAGCAACGCAAGGCAATCGTTCGTCCCTTTGCCTTTGCGGAAGCCAAATTGTGTATCTGACAGTAAGCCATTTGCTTCAACCCAATTGTCGAGGCGAAACAAGATCATTTTCTCGAACAACTTCCGAATACAGGACAGCATTGCAATCGGCCGATACGAGTTGTGGTCGGAGGCTGGTTTTCCTGGTTTTTGAATGGCGATGACCTTCACTTGCCTCCAGTCATGAGGGACAATGTTACCCTCAAGAAACTTGTTAAATAAGTTCAGCAAGCGCCTTTTTGCAGTGTCAGGCAGATTCTTCAGCAAGTTGAATTTGATTCTGTCTAACCCTGGGGCGTTATTGTTGCATGATAAGAGAGCAAGTGAAAACTCCACCATCGAAAACGGTGTTTCGTTCGCGGTATCGGGAGGAGACGCGGCGCGGCACGTTTTCTGTACCGGGACAGAGTCCGGACAGATCTTCTTGGCGAAAGCGAATATCCAACGGTTTGAATATTCCACGCTCTCGTTGGTACTATTACGGTTACGCATACGTCGAACCGTACCCCAAAGAGTGCTCATCGCTGTTTCTCTCGTTAACCCGTCGACGAACCGGCGCCAATAACTGCGTTTTTTGGCTTTCATTAGACTCTTCATTCGCCTTTCTAACGACGCGTACTGTTGATAGCTAGCGGGTAACCCGTCTTCCCGGAAGGCCTTATATGCAGTGGACTTCTCCGCGTACAGCTCTGAGCACTCTTTATCCCACCACAGGGTGGGAGACCGTCCATGGGTATTCGCGCTGGGTACTGGTTTAGTCTGAGCTTGATTCGCACTGTCGAGAATCAAGCCAGCCAAAAACCTGTACTCTTCCTCCGGAGGAAGTTCTTGAGCGGATTCGATTTTAACGGATATCGCGGTCGCGTAACTCTTCCAATCAATGTTCCGTGTGAGGTCATACGAGACATTGATTGTTTCCGATGGTCTTGAACCGTTAGCAATTGAAATCACGATAGGCAAATGATCGCTACCGTGGGGATCAGGGATCACCTTCCACATGCAATCTAACTGTAGCGATGTCGAGCAAAGCGATAAATCCAACGCGCTTGCGCGTGCTGGTGGTGTAGGAATCCGCGTCATTTCTCCCGTGTTTAAGATGGTCATGTTGAAATTGTCGCAAAGATCTTGGATTAATGTTGATCTATTATCATCATGAAGACAACCCCATACCGTACCGTGCGAGTTAAAGTCTCCCAGAACTAGCCGCGGTGCCGGTAAGGATTCCGTGATATTACAAAGCGTTCGGTGCCCTACCGAGGCTCTAGGAGGAATGTAGATGGAAGCAATGCAAAGGTCTTTACCTTTGATTAAAACTTGACAAGCGACAATTTCAATGCCTGGTGTCGAAGGGAGGTTAATTCGGTTGAAAGAATAGCACTTTTTGATCCCCAAAAGTACTCCTCCATAAGGGTTTTCTCGATCCAGACGGATTATATTAAAGTCGTGGAAGTTGAGATTTATATCAGAAGTTAACCAGGTTTCACATAATGCGAAAGCATCACATTTTAAACTGTTTAGTAAGAATTTGAAGGAATCGATTTTCGGGAGGATACTTCTGCAATTCCACTGTAGAACAGTGATCGAATCGGTGACCTCGTTCGATGACTTAGCCATCGAAGGATACGATCGCTGCAAGGAGGGGCCATTTAGTAGTCAACTGCTTCAAAAATGTTTGCACTATAGGGAGAAAACGTATCAGAAGGCTTTTAAGAGGATCAGTAACATTGAAAGCTGTGAAAATTAAGTCCACTATGTCAGAAAATTTCATTAGTCCGTTACTGGACTGAGTATCTGTTTGAAAAACGGGGACACTTGGGGTTTTTGGTGTCCCTGGAAGTGGTGGGTACTCCTTGTTAGAATTAATATTTCCAAGTCCTGGAGCAAATTGCTTCGGCTTTTGTGCATCACTTCCGTTGGATTTATTGGTTGTAGATGGCGCACTCTGAGTGGACGACACCTTGGCACCCTTACGAGGCAATGTAGGGGAGGCTAGATTTCTCCTCTTCCTGGATTCCCCTGGGTTAACCAATGATGTTCCCTCTTGTGGGTCGTCAGATTCTTGCTCAACGCCAGCCAATAGAGCAAAGGAATTTTCGGAAGGGACAGATGGCGAAGCATTCTTTAGCATTTCTGCATAAGAGTGCCTCGAGCGATCCTTAAGGGAGCGCTTAATTTTATCCCCGCGCTGCTTGTACACCGGGCATGACTTAAGAGCATGCGGAGGGCCCCCGCAGTAAATACACTTCTCAGTTTCTCCACCGCAAGCGTCATCCTCATGCTCTCCCTCGCATTTGCCGCACCGTTTTTTATTGCCACAATAAGTGGCTGTGTGGCCCAGTTGCTTGCAATTGCTGCAGTTCATTACCCGCGGTACAAACAGGCGAACGGGTAAGCGAACCCTATCCAGGAGGACATAGTTGGGAAGAGCAGACCCGGAGAAAGTCACCCGAATCGAGTCTGACGGAGAATAAGTTGTCTTATCATTTTCTGTTTTTGCAGAATACAATTGCTTGCATTCCAGAATCTTCACCTTTTGAAGTGAAGGGTCCTTAAAGCAGCCAACCCCGTACTTCAACAGGTCTTCGCACTTTAGACCCGGTTCGGCGACTATTCCATCGATCTCCACTGCCCTACAAGGCACATACACTCTGAATTGTTTCGTAAAACGCTCGCTGCGAGCAATCTGGTTTGCCTGATCGAGGTCATTAACTATAACGCGTATCTTATTAGCTCGAACACGTGTTATCTGAGCTACGGCCGGGTAGTTAGCAGTCAGCTCCCGTGATATTTCTAGAATATTGGGCGATTTCGTGTTGGGCCGGAAATACACCACCCAGGGTCCATTTGAACTGGCTGGGTATGTTTTAATACGGGGAGGACTGGGGGAATCAGGGGAGGGAGTAATATCGGGTTTATCCGGTAAATCCATGGGAATATCATTCCCATCCAATGTTCCTTCGCCCTCGGCCATTTAGGCACGAGGATAGCACGTGGTGTAAACGAGAGATGAAACTTGTATTCAGGGGAAAGGGAAAAGTAGACCGATCGGGGAAAGGGAAACGAAAGAAAGAAAAATAATACTTAGCTTATATAGCGGCGTGTCCGGCAATTCTGGTATTCATTTCACCAGCCTGGGCACCGGCGAACAAAGACTGCCTCAAACAATAGTTGACCTTCACTGACAATATATATTCTTGTTCACTTTATGCACAGCACCAGAAAACGAACTGCTTCGATCGAGAGCTCGGAGAGTTATGAGTTTTTCACATTGTGACAGGCTCAAATTTAGCTCGAATAAGGTAGACCATAAGGAACGCTTCCAATTATGAATAATTAGTTTTAGATGCTTTGGTGATATGAGGACCTTAAATAGGTAATGTAATTTGCGGAGATTTGTATATAGATTACATTAATAAAGTTTCTGGCCGACCGTACAGTCGAGCTTTGGCGCTTAAAGTTCTTGTGCACGAATCGCACAAGGTAACGTAATCAAAATTTGCACGCCCGCATATTTTATCCTCGAATCGTGTAACGCAATGAATGTATATGTGATGGATTTGGGCAAAAACAGCCCCACAACAAAAAGAAGGAATAAGTTTTCAAGATTTGAAAATTCTCTCGTAATTTTCATCGGGGAGGAATAAATAAATTAGGGAAAAGGAAAATCAAAATCCGCTTCACATCGTAATTTTGAAACTAGGTGCATCGATTATTCGGTGTGCCTGAATAATTAGTTGAAGTTCCCTCCTCTGATTAGCTCGCTTTCTTAAAGATGAAAAACAGTCAGACAAGCCTCTCCTTTGCACCCACCGATATTATTCAAAAGAATCACCTAGTCTACCATATTTTATTTTATTTAATTTTTAACTTGTAACCCGTCAGGCGCACATTCGTTTTCGAGCGCTCGGTCGAGATACAAGTCCGCGTTGTCAGTCCGCGTTCAAGGTTAGCTTGCGCACTCTCCGCCTCGTCGAGGTGTCACTATTTTTCCCCCTTTTTTGTGTTTCTGTTTCTGAGTACCAGTGAAGCAGTGTTATTCTAGTAAGCCCTCTGAATACCGTTACATACACAAGCTAAGTATTAGTTTACGTTTCCCCTTCTTGGTTCTCTTACTAACGTGCACTGGGACATAGGCCCGTGCAAAAATGACTTTTCTTGACGGCGGTTCATCTCAAGGTGAGATGGACGTCGAAACTAAATCGGCTCCCCGGCTCAAAGTATATCCAAGCTCGGCCACCGGGCTCTTCGTGATCTTCTTCCGGACCAAAGACAAAAAGTGTTTGAATCTGTTGCAGATTTCTTTTTTTTACGTTTTTAGCGATATTCAATTAGCAAGGGACTGGAAAATGAAGCATATTTTTCAATATTAAGAGCCATAGTACTCAAGGGAGAGCAAGGAGTTGAAGGAAGAAAGCTTTAGAAAAGCGTGGAAAGGGTCATATGAGTAAGCTTAGAGTTTACCGGAAATTAGTGAGGGCAAAAACTAGCTCAATCAATGAGTTTCAACGTCGTAAAAAGTTTAGTGTGGAAGTTTACCGTGAATTAACTTTTTGTCGGTTCCGACAGCATGAAGTTACAAGTTACTTTACGCTCGTTCGAACATGCCGTAGACTCAGGTGATTCACATTTCTAATGCCAAAAGATCCTGACTCCTGCGGTAGCAGACAAAGGGTTAAGTCGCCGGTAAACTCTAAGCTTGCTCATATGACCCTTTCCAGGCTTTTCAAAAACTTTCTTCCTTCAACTCCTTGTTCTCCCTTGAGTACTATGGCTCTTAATATTGAAAAATATACTTCATTTTCCAGTCCCTTGCTAATTGAATGTCATTAAAAACAGAAAAAGAAAGGAAAATTGACTCACTCTCAGTCGGAAAAAAGTTGCAGATTTCTCGAGCTCTGACGGATCGGCATTTGGCCGTGACAGAAATATCGCAAATTCGCCCTGATAAGCTTCGGTTGGTTGTAAACAGTTTAAATAAGGAAAATGATATTGCTGGCTACAGGCCTTTTACGCAGGAGTACGAGGACCTGCTGAAACATGGGACTGGCTATTTCAAAGACCCCATGTTTAAGTCAGTGAAGGTACTGGAGTGCAAACGTTTGCATTCAGCATCAGTCGCAGCTGAAAACATACGTCGTCTCATGCTCTTATTGAGTGACCTTCGCCGGTTCTGCTCTACCCAACTACCTCCTCTTTGACAAGGTTCGGCTACCTGTTCGCCTCTTTGTACCGCGAGTCATGAACTGTACTAATTGCAAACAATTGGGACACACAGCCTCCCATTGTAACAGTAAATCCCGTTGTGGAAAATGCGATGGGAATCATGTGGATTATTCCTGTGGTAGAGATGTCGAAAAGTTTCTCTAATGTGGGGGAAACCCCGATCTCCCTACATGTCCCGCGTACAAACAGCGCCAGGAGAATCTTAAGCGTTCCCTTCAGGGACGCTCTAAGCGATCTTTTGCAGAAATGCTTAATATAGCTATGCCACCGGCCTCTCCGAAAATCTATACCAACTTGTCTACTGACGAAGGCGACAGTGATGAACACCAGGAGGGAACATCTGCTGTGCCTAGAAGCAAAAGAAAAAGAAGGAACATTTCCTCTCCCAAGCTACGTCGTAAAGGCCAGAAGGTGTCTCGTCATGCCCCCCATCAAGGAAATACTGGTGCAAAACCGAAGCAAGTCGCTCCTGGTCTCAGAAACCTGAGCTCAGAAAAGGAGTTCTCAGCAGTTCCAGGAATATCAAAAACCCCAAATGTTCCCATATCTCAGCCAGAGAAAGAAACCAGCGGTGGCTTAATAAATTTCTCAGACACTGTGGACCGTATTTTTACAGAACTAAATATTTCTGACCCTCTTAAAAGCATCTT
Organism: Topomyia yanbarensis; assembly: GCF_030247195.1. NCBI lineage: Eukaryota > Metazoa > Arthropoda > Insecta > Diptera > Culicidae > Topomyia > Topomyia yanbarensis. The sequence continues at coordinate 358,262,783 of NC_080671.1, read as the reverse complement.
GACAACGAAATATTGATTGGAAGAGCTACGCGTCCGCGATATCCGGAAAAGTAGAATCGACACAAGAGCTTCTTCCGGAGGAAGAGTACGGGTTCCTGGCTGGCTTGATTCTCGATACCGCGATTCAAGCTCAGACTAAACACTTACCAGATGTGAACTCTCGCGGGCGTCCTCCCAATCTATGGTGGGACAAAGAGTGCTCAGCAGTGTACGCGGAGAAGGCCGCCGCGTATAAGACCTTTCCGGACGACGGATGACAAATTTGATGAAAGCCAAAAAACGTAGCTACTGGCGTTGGTTCGCCGACGGGTTAACGAGAGAAGCACTCTTTAGGGCACGGCTCGGCGTTTGCAAAACCGAAACAGTACTAACAAGAGCGCGGAATATTCAAACCGTTGGATATTCGATTTCGCCAAGAAGGTTTGTCCGGATTCCACCCCGGCACAGAAGATCTACCGCGCCCCGTCCCCTCACGATAGCGCGAACAACGAAACACCTTTTTTGATGGTGTAGTTCTCACTTGTTCTCTTGTCGTGTAACAATAAAGCTCCAGGTCCAGACAGAATCAAATTTAACTTGTTGAAGAATCTGCCTGACTTTGCCAAGGCAGGCTTGTTGAACTTATTTAATAAGTTTCTGGAGGCTAACATTGTCCCACTCGATTGGAGACAAGTGAAGGTCATCGCCATTCAAAAACCAGGAAAACCAGCCTCCAACCACAATTCGTATCGTCCGATCGCAATTCTGTCATGTATCCGGAAGTTGTTCGAGAAAATGATCCTATTCCGCCTCGACAATTGGATTGAAGTAAATGGCTTACTGTCAGATACACAATTTGGCTTTCGCAAAGGCAAAGGGACGAACGATTGTCTTGCGTTGCTCTCAACCGAAATTTAAATGGCCTATGCTACCAAAGAGGAGGCTTTTGATTCAGTTTCGATCAACATTCTTTCAGAGAAGCTGCACCAGCATGCTCTTTCAGCGACTTTAAACAACTTTTTACTAAACTTGTTGTCGGAAAAGCACTCATTTTTCGCATGGTGACTTATCGACATCACGATTTAGTTACATGGGCCTTCCTCAGGGCTTAAGTCTAAGCCCAGGGCCGTCTTAAGACTATGCGGGGCCCCGGACAGCTAGGGGGGCCCTAATATTGAACAGGTATAAACAGCTGTAGGAATAGGATGATCAAAAGATTCCCAGCTTTATGGTAACGTTTACACCCCATACCACCCTGAGACTCTTTTCCAAACTTAAGCCAAATCAGTCAACTGTGTTGACATTACTTTAAAAGTAAAGTGGGATTTAAATTATGCTGAAAACAAAGACGATTTCAGGTTTCCACAACCAAGTGTCGTTGCCGATGTCCAAATATCGTCATGGACTTATTCGCTACGGTATAGTATTCTCAGATGGTGTAATCTGACCTTCATAGTTGGAAGACGTCGTTTGAGGATGAAGGGTGCATCCAAAAAGAAGGAGGAATGGTGGGATAGGGTGTGTTGAACGTCCATTATTGGAAAGTTATCCAGTGCAGCAAAAATTTCTTCATACATACTCCATAATGTGCAACCATAACGAAGCACACTGCGGTTGATAATTTCTGAAATACTTTATGTAGCTCGCACACGTTCAGTTACATTGATTCGTTTGGTGTTGTTGCTGGTGTGATAGCTTCTTGATGTCCCTGATGTAATGAAACAAAGCGGAGTCGACTTCCGACTTTGGAAAAAGCCACATTTTGGAAACCGCGTGAATCGTCTTAGGATTCGTTTATTTTGTTCGCATTCCTTTCTGTCGAAATGGAAATAACAGTTCTTTGAAAAATTGTTTTTTGCATGTTCACTATTCGATATAAGAGTGTTCAATACCTTAGTTGTAACATAAAGTTTGCTTAAAATTGCTTTCAAAATGACTTACAAGATTACTCGAATCTATCGATATGATCGGTATAATTCGTTTCAATATCAGTAATGTAAAACGGTCGAAATATAAAAGATACCGAGTGCACGTGGCCGCAACGCCTTTTGTCCAAAAACTGAGGTTTTGAATTTAGCTAAGAGAACTGCTTGTGGGAGGCACCATACAAGAATATTTATAAAAAAAATTGCGCTGCCAAATATCCGAAATTCTTCAAATATCCTCAAACGGACGCACACTTGCCCAGACTCATTCATTGAAATCTAGGGGAAAGCCAGGGTTGATATGTGTATGCACTTCCAAAAGAGCTTTTTGTGGTTTTCGTGACGTTTGTCTTCATGATGGTTTAATTTTTTTTAGATAAGGTGGATGCATTACAGATCAACATTACTGGTATTGTATCAGTCTAAGACTGACCAAGCAAAATGAAACATGCCAAATCCGACCGAAAAGTGTCAAGTCTTCGTAAGACCTCAAGAAGTCACTTTTGGGCATTTACATGTGAATTTGTCCATTTAAAGACTCAACTAGGACGTGTAAATGAATATTTTTCCACATGCGCAGATCGCTTTCCAAACAATGTTTAATGTTTTCTGGTTCGGTTCAGTGCCTTCCAAATTTTGTATACGCGGTGTACCAAATGTTTGATTGCTGTAGTTAAAAATAAATTGAAACTTGATTCGAAATGTTGGATTGACGTTATAACTGGTTCAATAGTCATACAGTGCCTCGTTTTCTATCGCTCTCATGGCATTAATACAGCTTGATCACATGGGATACGGTGCAATATGCGATTCCAAGCTGCTACAGATTTATAGATACAGTTAAAAAGTTACGAACAATTATTTTTTTTGAAAATGAGTGCATTGAATGGTTTTATATCCAAAGTGCGGGGCCCCCAAAATCCCGGGGCCCCTGGCTCTGGCCCAGTGTGCCCATGCGTAAAGACGGTACTGTCTAAGCCCCCTGTTATACAATTTCTATGTCAACGACATTGATAAATGTCTTGACAATTCCGGCACGTTAAGACAATGGCGCAATGCAGACGATGGCGTGGTGTCTGTTACGGGACCCAAAGCTGTCGATCTACAAGGACCATTACAGAATACCTTGGACAATCTGTCTGCTTGGGTTATTAAACTAGGTATCGAATTCTCCACGGAGAAAACTGAGCTAGTTGTATTTTCTAGGGAGCGTGAACCAGCACAATTACAGCTTCTATTAATGGGTCAAACTATCGCTCAGGTTTCCACTTTCAAATATCTCAGGGAACCTGGGGATGTCACATTATTTGGGTATCTGAAACAGAAGTGCCAAAGGATCAACTTTCTTCGTAAATATCAATATACCTATAAATTCAACTGCCCCATTTATTTTTCTTAGAAGTGCCCTCTTCCGCCTGTTTGATGCATCTCCAGGGCGACACAAAACATTTCTGTTTAAGGCTGAAGTTACCTCAAGGCTTGGTAGTGTGAGTAATGCTGATTTCGTTTTTAGAGCCGAGTCGCTCTAGGTTCGCTCTGAGCTGTCACTTTTGCATGGATTTTGTAAATAGTAGTGCGAACCTAGGGCGACTCTGATCTAAAACCGAAATCAGCATAAGAAAAATTGTGCTCAGCTTTGCCACCAGATTATCCATTTAAACCTTTTCAAAACTCAAAAAGAAGAATATCAGTCGATTTCTTAGATCATCACGATTCAATTCATGCAGAATACCTGCTGGAAAAACCATCGGCTTAGCTGAATGGTGCTTTTGAAAAAGTGGCTGTGGTTTTTTCATTGCGCTGTTGTGTTGCATACTCCAGCACGGTGCGGTAGTGTGACAAAAAATCACAGCCACTTTTTCAAAAGCACCATTTAGCGAAACCGATAGTTTTTCCAGCAGCTATTTTGTATGATTTGAATCGTTGTGATCTAATAAATCGGCTGATATTCTTCTTTTAGAGTTTTGTAAAGGTTTAAATGGATAATCCGGTGGCAAAGCTGAACACAATTTTTCCTACCCATACTACCCAGCGTTCAAAACTAACACATGCTCAAAAAAGGTAACTTGAACCTTAATGAGCCAATAAACACGGTACCTACAGTACGAACATCATACGCGCAACTCGAAGTGTTAGTTATTCCTAGTTTTAAGATAGTTGTAAAACTAATCCCCCTTAGTTAAAAATTATTTGCTCCAATAATCTTCTTGATAAACATGTCAAACCATACTGCCATAAAAACGTAACGAATAAGGTGATAGCGTGTCATATTGACCCCGATTTCGAACTCCGTTTCAAGAAAAATTTGCATCCAAATCTATACGAATTGGTACTTAAATTGTTTGGTAGAGTGTAAATTTTCAGTTTCTGGTAAATACTACCGTTTTTCACTTTATTGGTCAGTGGGAATCGGTGCCGAATGGGGTCATGTTTGGCCGATTCCGACGGTATCCTATTTTACCCCCGGAATCGGCATCGGAGTCGTAATGCGGGACAACCAAGATCGATCGTATCATGTACAAATTTAATATATAGATTCTCATTTTTGTTTTGTTTGTGTTTATTATTAATATTCTGTCAATAAACCTGTGATTTATGATGACGGTTCTGCATACATCTATGGATGCCAAACATGACTCCATTCGGCACCGATTCCCACTGACCAACCAGGTGAAAACGGTAGGTAATATTTATCAGAAACTGAAAATTGAAACTCTAACAAACAATTTAAGTACCAGTTCATATAAATTTGGTTGAAAATGTGTTAAACTTAGTTCGAAATCGGGGTAAATATGACCCGCTAACTCCTTATTCGTAACTGTACCTCCAGGAATGAGCGAAAATTGTGAACACTATTGAAAATCGTTGCTCTCCATGAAAAAGGAAAAGTCAAGTAATTCTAAATTTCTAGGTGCAAAACTTAAAAAGTTATCGCATTTCGAAAATTCATTTGGGGTCATATTGATCCCCAACAAAATTAGCACGTTTAAGCTAATGCAAACGTGCCTTATCAAATAAACGAATTGAATCAAAAAATATATTCATTTCGTGGTTGCATTGCCTGCTTGTGGCGGATCCAGGATTGTTCAACCCAACTCCGTGATACATATGGAAGCGCCGTTGAGTCGGTGGCCTTCTTTTAAGTAGGTACCACATCAACATTTCCAATCCTATTCCAAGTACCGGTGAAGATGATCGCGGCCGGTAGTGATGATTTTCATGGTATTGGTTTGTAAGACTCGAAAGATAGAATGCTAATTCCCGAACGTTGATCTTACAAGCAAGATAAGCTGTTAAATTACCTATAGGTAACTTGACAATTGTTAGTACTAGGGGCCATTCATAAATGACGTAGCATTTTTTGAGTATTTTTAACACCCCCCCCTCCCCCATCGTAGCATTTCGTCACAAACCTCTAAATACCCCCTGGTAATTACGTAGCTCGACGGTAACTCTCCCCCCCCCATTCGTTATCGAGCACTCAGTCGAGATAGAAGTCTTTTGTCATCGGTCCGTACACTCTATAGCGACAAATAGTGTTAATCCGCGTTCAAGGTTATTTGCACACTCTGCGCCTAGTTGAGGTTTCAGTATTTTTTCCCTTCTTTTGTGTTTCTGTTTCTGAGTACCGTTAGCCGGTCAGTGAAGTGAAACAGTGTTCTTCTAGTAAGCCGTCTGGATACCGTTACATACACAAGCTAAGTATTAGTTTTCGTTTCCCCTTCTTGGTTGTCTTAATAACGTGCACTGGGCAATAGGCCCGTGCAAAAATGACTTCCCCTGACGGCGGTTCATCTCAAGGTGAGATGGACGTCGAAATAAAATCGGCTCCCCGGCTCAAGGTATATCCGAGCTCGGCCACCGGGCCATTTGTGATCTTCTTTCGGACCAAAGAAAAAAAGTGTTTGAATCTGTTGCAGATTTCTCGAGTTCTGACGGATCGGTATTCGGCCGTGACAGAAATATCGAAAATTCGCCCTGATAAGCTTCGGGTGGTGGTTAACAGTTCAACTCAGGCAAACGATATTGCTGGCTACGAGCCCTTTACGAGGGAGTACAGGGTGTATATTCCAGCTAGCAGGGTTGAAGTCAGTGGGGTCGTTTCCGATTCGAGTCTGAATTGCGAGGACCTGCTAAAATATGGGACTGGCTGTTTCAAAGACCCCATGCTTAAGCCAGTGAAGATACTGGAATGCAAACGTTTGCATTCAGCATCAGTCGCAGCTGACGGGAAGAAAACATACGTCAACTCAGACTCTTATCGGGTGACCTTCGCCGGCTCTGCCCTGCCCAATTACCTCCTCTTTGACAAGGTTCGTCTACCTGTTCGCCTCTTTGTGCCGCGGGTCATGAACTGTACTAATTGCAAACAATTGGGACACACAGCCTCCCATTGTAGCAATAAAGCCCGCTGTGGGAAATGCGATGGGAATCATGCGGATGATTCCTGTGGTAGAGATGTCGAAAAGTGCCTCTACTGTGGGGGAAACCCACATGATCTCCCTTCATGTCCCGCGTACAAACAGCGCGAGGAAAATCTTAAGCGTTCCTTTCAGGGACGCTCTAAGCGATCTTTTGCAGAAATGCTTAAGATAGCTACGCCACCTGTCTCTACGAACATCTTTACCAACTTGTCTACTGACGAAGGCGACTGTGATGAACCCCAGGAGGGAACATCTTCTGCTGTGCCTAGAAGTAGTAGAAAAAGGAAGAACATTTCCTCTTCCAAGCTTCGTCGTAAAGGCCAGAAGGTGTCTCTTCATGGTCCCCCTAAAATAACTACTCAAGGAAGTACTGGTGCAAAACCGAAGCAAGTCGCTCCCGGTCTCAGTAACCTGAGCTCAGAAAAGGAGTTCCCAGCACTTCCAGGAACATCAAAAACCCCAAGTGTTCCCATATCTCAGCCAGAGAAAGAAAACAGTGCTGGCTTAATACATTTCTCTGACATTGTGGACCGTATTCTTACAGCGTTAAACATTTCTGACCCCCTTAAAAGTATCTTGATAAGCTTTCTCCCCGCAGTAAAAACATTCTTGATGCAGTTCACTGCGAACTGGCCCCTCCTTTCAGCGATTGTATCCTTCGATGGCTAATTCATCGAACGAGGTCAAGGATTTAATCACTGTTCTACAGTGGAATTGCAGAAGCATTATCCCGAAAATCGATTCGTTTAAAATCTTACTAAATAATTTGAAATGCGGTGCATTTGCCCTATGCGAGACATGGCTTACTTCAGAAATAACCCTACACTTCCACGATTTTAATATTATTCGCTTGGATCGAGAAGACTCTTACGGAGGAGTACTTTTGGGGATCAAAAAGTGCTATTCTTTCAATCGGATCGACCTCCCCTCGACACCATCCATGGTGGGACAAAGAGTGCTCAGACGTGTACGCGGAGAAGGCCGCTGCGTATAAGACCTTCCGGGACGACGGGCTGCCAGCTAGCTACCGACAGTACGCGATGGCGGAAACGCGCATGAAGAGTTTGATAAAAGCCAAAAAAGGTAGCTACTGGCGCCGGTTCGTCGACGGACTAACGAGAGAAACATCGATGAGCACTCTTTGGAGTACGGCCCGGCGCTTACGAAACCGAAACAGTACCAATGAGAGCGTGGAATATTCAAACCGTTGGATATTCGATTTTGCCAAGAAGGTTTTTCCGGATTCCGCCCCGGCACAGAAGATCTACCGCGCCGCGTCCCCTCACAATAACGCGAACGAAACACCGTTTTCGATGGTGGAGTTCTCACTTGCTCTCTTATCATGTAACAATAAAGCCCCAGGGCCAGACAGAATCAAATTTAACTTGTTAAAGAATCTGCCAGACTCTGCCAAAAGACGCTTGTTGAATTTATTTAATAAGTTTCTTGAGGGTAATATTGTCCCTCATGACTGAAGGCAAGTGAAGGTCATTGCCATTCAAAAACCAGGAAAACCAGCCTCCGACCACAACTCGTATCGACCGATTGCGATGCTGTCCTGTATCCGAAAGTTGTTCGAGAAAATGATCTTGTTTCGTCTCGATGATTGGGTTGAAGCAAATGGCTTACTGTCAGATACACAATTTGGTTTCCGCAAAGGCAAAGGGACGAACGATTGTCTTGCGTTGCTCTCAACAGAAATTCAAATGGCTTATGCTAGCAAAGAGCAGATGGCATCAGCTTTCCTAGATATAAAGGGGGCTTTTGACTCAGTTTCTATCAAAATTCTTTCTGAGAAGCTGCACCAGCATGGTCTTTCACCGACTCTAAATAACTTTTTGCTAAACTTGCTGTCTGAAAAACATATGCATTTTTCGCATGGTGATTTATCGACATCACGAATTAGCTACATGGGTCTTCCCCAGGGCTCATGTCTAAGCCCCTTCTCTATAACTTTTACGTGAATGACATTGACGAATGTCTTGTCAATTCCTGCACGCTAAGGCAGCTTGCAGATGACGGTGTGGTCTCTATTACAGGTCCCAAAGCCATCGATCTGCAAGGACCATTGCAAGATACCTTGGACAATTTGTCTGCTTGGGCCCTTCAGCTAGGTATCGAGTTCTCCACGGAGAAAACTGAGCTAGTCGTATTTTCAAGGAAGCGTGAACCAGCGCAACTACAGCTTCAATAATTGGGTCAAACTATTGCTCAGGTTGCAACTTTCAAATATCTCGGGGTCTGGTTCGACTCTAAAGGAACCTGGGGATGTCACATTAGGTATCTGAAACAGAAGTGCCAGCAAAGGATCAACTTTCTCCGTACAATAACCGGAACATGGTGGGGTGCCCACCCAGGAGACCTGATCAGGCTGTACCAAACAACAATATTGTCGGTGATGGAGTACGGGAGTTTCTGTTTCCGCTCCGCTGCGAACATACATTTCATCAAACTAGAGCGAATCCAATATTGTTGTTTGCGTATTGCTTTGGGTTGCATGCACTCGACACATACGATGAGTTTAGAAGTGCTGGCGGGCGTCCTTCCGCTGAAAAATCGATTTTGGGAACTCTCATATCGATTGCTCATCCGATGCGATATCTTGAACCCGTTAGTAATTGCAAATTTCGAAAGGCTTGTCAAGCTCAATTCTCAAACCCGATTTATGTCCTTGTACTTCGATTACATGGCACAAAATATCAATCCTTCTTCATACTATCCCAACCGTGTCAATCTCTTTCATGCTTCTGATTCAACTGTATTCTTCGACACATCCATGGAAGACGAGATTCGTGGAATCCCGGATCACATACGTCCGCAAGTGATCCCAAGCATCTTTCATAGTAAATTTCGAGAAGTCGACTGCAACAAGATGTTTTACACCGACGGGTCAAGCCTCGACGGCTCCACTGGCTTCGGTATATTCAATCAAAACCTCACCGCCTCATTCAAACTCAATGATCCTGCTTCAGTTTACGTCGCAGAACTTGCTGCTATTCAGTATACCCTTGGGATCATTGATACTTTGCCCACCGATCATTACTTTATTGCCTCAGCTCAATCGAGGCTCTCCGTTCAATGAAACCTAGAAAGCGCATTTCATATTTTCTGGGGAAAATCTGGGACCGCCTGCGTGCTTTGTCTGTAAGATCGTACAAGATTACCTTAGTTTGGGTTCCCTCGCATTGCTCCATTCCAGGTAATGAAGAAGCGGACTCTTTAGCTAAGGCGGGCGCTTTACAAGGTGACATATATGAAAGACCAATTAGCTTCAGCGAATTTTTCAGTATTACTCATCAGAGAACCCTCGAAAGTTGGCAAACTTCATGGAGCAATGGTGAACTGGGAAGGTGGCTACATTCGATAATCCCTAAGGTATCGACGAAACCTTGGTTCAGAGGGATGGATGTGGGTCGGGATTTCATTCGCGTGATGTCTCGGCTCATGTCCAATCACTACACGCTGGACGCACATCTCCGGCGTATTGGGCTCGTGGATAGCGGTATCTGCGCTTGTGGCAACGGTTATCACGAAATCGAACATGTTGTCTGGGCATGCGCCGAGTACTGTTCTGCCAGATCTCAACTATTCGATTCCCTTCGGGCCCGAGGAAGATCACCCAATGTCCCGGTTCGAGATGTACTAGCAAGCCGCGATATTCTCTACATGTCCCTTATATACACGTTCCTCAAAACCATCAATATCCAAATTTAAATGCCCCTATCTTTTCTCTTATTATTCCCAGAAGTGCCCTCTTCCGCCTATCGTACCCCAACGATGGTTTGATACGACTCCAAGACGAGACAAAACATCTGTCGAATGAACCAACAACACGAGATCTACAGTATTATTCGTGGCATTTAAAACTGGACTCCATGAAAGTGCGATTTTTCTTATAAAAGTGCGCTTTTACATTGAATCGTTTTCATATATGAGGCGCACTTATTCCTCGTTGGATAATACATAAGTGCGTAAGAGACACCAATGCGATTCAATGTAAAAGCGCAGTTCTATTCGCGTTTCCGCACTTTCAGTCGCACTTATTATGTGCGCAATGCGCTATACAACATCACACGCGCAGCGCGGTGTGTTTCCGATCCGTATCTGAGCCGCACTACGAAATCGTCTGGAGGAACCCCTGCCGGCTCGAGGAAAACCGTCCGGCGTCCCAATACTTGATACATCCGTTCGAATCTGTAATCCTGGCCGTTGATTCCTGATGCCGGAAACTGAAAGTTTGTATCCCCCCCCCCCCCCCCCCCCTTCAGCCTTGTCCACCCACCCTCCCATGTCTCTGATACACAGATGTATGACTTCACCCCCTTCTCCCCTTGAATATCTTCCCAAAATTTATGTGCCCCCCTATCTTCTAGTTTTAGTTGAACAATATTTAATCTCATTAAGAAATGCACAACAGTACCACTACTTTAAAATAGCCCTAATTAATTCCCCCTAATCTTGAACCACTCTCTCTCTAATTATTTCTAGTTAATAAGTTTGTAAAATGTTCCGCTTAGTTAATAATTAATTTCTCCTACATTCTCCCTCCTAAAAATCATAAAGTGAATTACTATACAAAGAACACACAAAATGACCCGTCCCCCAAATCTTACGAATATTATATTATACCCTCTTTTATATGTATAAGTTAGCTGTAAAGTTTTTTTTTTAGTTTCATTATATAAAACAAAATAATATTGAAATGTGTAACCCCCTAGTTTTAAGAAATTCAAAATGTAAAACAATGAAAAAATGGCACCTTTAAGCTAACGCATACGTGCCTTATCAAATAAACAAATTGAAAAAAAAAAAAAAACTCTCCCCCCCCCTCTTTCACCGAATTTTTTTTTTTTAAATAAAAAACGATGTTAGTTATTCCTCTATAAAAAAGCTACGTAGCCTGACATGACCCCCCCCCCGTCGTCACACATCACTCCTATATAACACAACGTCATTTATGGATGATCTCCTATAGTATGCAATCTATGAATAGCACCGTGCTTCGCAACGCTTTGCAAGGGATGTGCGGAGGGAGGTTCTCCTCGTTCCCTTGTAACTAGTATAAAAGATAATTGACCAGAAAATCTTCCTCCTTTACAACTTCATCAATGTTTTCTTGGTTCATACATACAATAAACTTTTGTGAATTCTAAATCTTGTTTTTAACCAGAATTCCAAACTGCAGTTTACCCCAGAATTAATACATTATACAGTGACGAGGTGCTTCACTGATTGGCCCACAAGTCTGTTATTTTGCGATTTCGTGGAACGAAATGTATGCAATTTTCAAAACCTGGAATGTTTCTTTTCCCCCTAACAAAAATTACGCAAAATTACTTCTTTTTCGCGCTACCTATTCATTTAACCAACCGACCGTTTTGCAGCGACTCTGCAGCAAAAATTTCAGCAGCGAGTGCATCAATCTTATGTTCCTGGAAAACGTTGCTACGTCGATTGACAACATTCCTCCCGCTTTTACGTTGATGCGCCCGGTAATATGAAGCTGCAATATCAGCGAATTCCGCTTAATGGATCGATGGCATCTGTTAGGTGTATTTTGGCATTCCGAGAAACCACAGTCAGCCAACCAGGTGCATGCGTGTGGTAGCTGTGGTTCACTTGTTCTGAGAAGTCGACATAAATTAGCGTTCCATAGGTATTCGATCCAATTTGGATAATTAAGCTAGATAGGTTCGGATCGGCATACCTTATCCTCTAGTGAGTCGAACATACAACAGTAGTACGCTGAACTCTTTTTTAAGTTATAAGCGATTTATGTAACTTTTATTACGAACTGTATTTGAAATATCGAATTCTTTTTTATGAGCAAAGTTCGTAAAAAAGTTTGAGTTTGTGCAGTACTGTATGAAGTTATATTCAATTTATAATATTCATAGCTCTATTAACAATAAAAGTTGTATATTTTCGGAATGGAGTCGATGAGTATATGACGGAAATAGATGCCGAAAGTTATTTTGGATCCCAAGATGGCGAAAGCGGACTAGATTAATTCTCTATATAGGTAAATTGATTCTTTTCGACTGTGGAAATTTTAGGAACGGGAAATGTTTTCGGCAGTGCAGTCACGTCAGAATTTGTGTCGATTCTAACTTATCAGATAAGTTAAAATCGACGCATATTCTTACGTTACTGCACTGCCGAAAACATTTCCCGTTCTTACAATTTCCACAGTCGAAAAGAATCAATTTAGCTTGAAGTATGGCTATCAACGAACAAACATCATTCTACGCACAAATCGGTTATAAGTATGGACAACCCAGGCTACAACTGTTAAAAACATACGCTAGCGCCACCCAAAAGCTCGGAAACATGATAAACAGGAAGATTTTCCTTGTCAAATGCAGAAAAAACGGAGTTTTCCCTCAACACATCCAACACGGGTTGAAATGCACATACGAGCTCCTGGCAAGGCAAAATCCATTCTGAAAAAAGTTCGACAATGCTACTCAAAGTCTTCATAAAACCCTCCTTAACATCGAGATCCAAGACACGTTCCATAATATTGAAGCGCTTAGAAATAACATCACCGTTCTCAAACAACAAATTATTGACCACACGTCTATAATAATAATTAGCACGTCCACATACAAATACTACACACAAGAATTCGCCTACTACAGGAACTATCAACGCAAGGTTGACAAAACACATCAGAAATACCGCCGCATATTCCACATTTCGGAACAACAATCTCAACGTAAACTACCGACATACAACGCAACTGCCGTACTCAATACCACTAATATAAAAATTCCCACCGAAGTAAACACGCTTTTAAGTCTTGGACCAAAGTACGCATTACCGAACCCCAGGATAAACAAAATACCGTTTTTCCATCTCATTGCTGATGTAGAGGACATCCTAGCAATACACATCGACAAAAACATATGCGAGCAGACAAGATGTCAGATTATAAACCACATTCAAAATTTCATTACCCGTTCAAACCACAACAATACAAGGAGTCCACTCGAAAAGTTTTGCGATAAGGCGGTGATCAAAACGAACAAATTCCTGAAAGAAAACCCGGACATCCTCATTACTGAATCAGATAAAGGCAATAAGACCGTAATAATGTATATAGAAGACTACAACGCCAAAATGAAACAGCTACTCACTGATGAACATATTTACCAACCCTTAAAATCAGATCCAACATCCAAATATCAACGTCAAAATAACAATATAGTCCAGAGAATGTTCCAACTCCACATCATCGACAGCCAAACAAAACATCGATTAACCAGTTACAATGCAACCTGTCCACGAATTTACGGTCAACCCAAAACGCATAAACCACACCTGCCTTTCCGTCCAGTACTGCCTAACGTCACATCACTTACATACCAGCTTGCCACACATATCTCCAACATCCTGCAACAATCTCTACACTGCGTGTACAATGCAAAAGACTCCATAAGTTTTTGTCACCACGTAAAAAATCTAAAAGTACCACCCGAACACCTCGTGTCGTTCGATGTAGTGTCGTTGTTTACCAATATCCCTAAAGACTTGGTCATACACGACATTATTATGATGTGGGACAACATAAAGCTACACACAGACATAAACCTGGACCTATTTCTAGAAATAGTTGAATTCCTGATAGATACAAGTTTTTTTTCTGCTTCCGTGGTCAATACTACCACCAAAGGTTCGGAACAGCTATGGGTAGACCCCTATCGCCCATACTCGCTGATATAGTGATGGAGAACTTGATCTCATCCGTTATTAAAATCGCTAATATCCCTCCCGAACATATCAGAAAATACGTTGACGACCTTTTCTTACTCATCCACAAAAATAAATTACAAGAAATACTAGACACCTTCAACAATTATAACAAACACATTCAATTTACGTGTGAAGTCGAACAAGCAGGAAAACTACCATTTTTGGATCTCCTGGTCATACGAATGGATGACAACACTATAAAAACTGATTGGTATGCCAAACCAATATCATCCGGACGACTTTTAAATTTTAATTCTTTTCACCCGATGGATCAGAAAGTCGGGTTAACCACCAATTACATCAACCGGGTCCGTCAACTTAGCACTGTTCGCAGCATTGATCAACAAAATATAGTCATCACCGATCATCTCATACGAAATGATTACCCCATAAAGTTTATCAATCGCATGCTACATCAATCACCAAATAATAATATCAATGAAGTCTCGCAGTCAGAACCAACCATATACAAACCGGAATCATTACATCGCAACATACCTAACCTAAATACAGCACCAAGCAACAGGTACACAGTCAAATCCCTGCTACCCACAGCCAAAGATCCCCTCCTTCAGATGCAGAAAAACAACATTATTTACAAAATAGCATGTTTTAAACTGTGACCAATACTGTATCGGAATGTCACGAAACCAGTTAAAAACACGTATGTACGGACACCAATCTCTGATAAACAAATTAGATCAGAGACTAGCAGATGGTCACAAATATGACGATAATGAAAAACAAGAGCTAAAAGAGAGAACCGCTCTCATGGAACATTGCATCTCACACCAACACCGTTTCGATCTAAAAAAACCCACAATTATTGATACCTCGACAAACATATGATTACGGCCTAAAGGCCAACTGTCAAAATCCACTTTCAATGGAAATTCCGAACAAACCATTACTAGCTGAACTCAGTTCACAACAGTTTATGAAAGAAAAAACTTTTCTCTTTCGTTTACTACCAACATCTGTGATTGGCATGTAACGGTTTGTCCGGAATTTCCATTCAAAGTGGATTTTGACAGTTGGCTTTTAGGCCGTAATCATATGTTTGTCGAGATACCAGCTTCAAATCCAGTGCTCTCCCTATCTTAGAGATGTGTCACATCTCGACTACACCCCACATAGCCAACCGCCGTACAGACACCGACAACCTAAACAGCGCCTACGCAAACATCCTGGAATCCATTAGAAAAATGAGAGAGATCGATACTCAAAACACGATCGCTCTCCAACATGTAAACACCACAAATACTCACCCAAAATAGATTCAAACCATTACTACTGCTTATAGTGACCAAATGCGAGTTCTCAGGGAATTCGACGTCAACATTTCATAAGGCATTATATACAATATGCTCATGTTGAGAAAATGGCGTCTGAAAAATTACCTCGTACTTTATATTCCTATTTATGAACAGGAGCTTGATTTAAGGACCAAACAACTGAATGCCGTGTTAAATTAACCATTTTTTCAGAATAATATAACAGATTTATTAAAAAAATTGTATTTTGAACGTTTTTTGTAGATAAATGTTTTGGTCCCTTTTGAAACATCGCACTGTTTTTGTGCCCTCTCCCATAATCCCTTTTCGGCGAGACGTTAGCTTATAGTGCGTGCGGGTGAGCCCTTTCGTTTACAGCAAATGTTTATGTGACGTTTATTTTGATCCCTTTTTTGGTGTTGCGAGGTTTTTGTTCCCTTTTCAAGTATAGTCTTTTTCATTAAGAAAAGGGCCCATAAACAAATTTTTCAGTTTTGTTTGTTTGGTGTTTATGAGCCGTTAATTTTTGAGGGGAAGTGAAAGGGAACATAAGCAAAACAAGTTATTTTGCTTATGTGCCTTTTCGATAATCCATTATTTCCCCAACATCCAGGCTTCAGAATCGGCTTATTTAAGGTATGTATAAAGCTTTGTTAGTGTCCATTTGAAGTAAGTATTAACCGGAATTGTTTACGTTTTGTTTATCGGCCCATTTGAAATGTTCTCGTCGAATTATTTTATTCAATTTGAGAGATTTTAAATCGATTTTAGACCGACAAACTCGATGAGTAAACTCCGTAAGTTATACTGTCTCATTACTACCAAAATCCATACTATACGATCCCCCAAACTATGATATGTCCCACAGCACCCGATGTTAACCCTCTCAGACCCGACAGTTTCCCGTATGCAAAACGAACCGTGACATTGTCGAATATTGTTGAGTGAGTAGCACTTCGCGAATATTATGTTCTTATGTTTATTTGTGTAATACATGTAATATAACAGTTACTTTCTGCAATAAATTAGGCCCTGAAGAAGATCCCAACCACGGATCGAAACGTTGGCGAAGATAAGTTAGAATCGACGCAAATTCTTACGTGACTGCACTGCCGAAAACATTTCCCGTTCTTTAATTCTCTATAATCTCTGCAACATGCATATTTTCGGAATGTAACTGGATGGAAACCAATGTCTGAAGCCATTTCACAACACAAAATGGCGACTTTCGGTTTAGATAAATTCTTTATAACCCCAACAATGAAACTCAATAATATTTTTAGAATGGGATCATCTACTCGTTAGATGACGGAAATGGATGTCGGAAGACATTTCGTAAACCAAATGGCAGACTTCCGCTTTAGATAAATCCTTGATACCCTCGACAACATGAGTATTTCCAGAGTGGGAATATTATGATGTAGGTGTATAGGTTTAGATATAGCGATGACAAGGTTACAGTGTTGCCACAATTAAAACTGTATCGGGAGTTCAAAAATCTTTTCTCTCTGTACTCTTCTATAGAAAAATCTGTACCGGATTCTGTACCCAAACAATAACAAGGTTGTTTTAAAAAAATCATTTTTCTTATACTTAATTTTCATTCAGGAAAACCAAACCAGAAATTCCGACTTTGAATTTGTTGTTTTATTTAAGCTGGAATTCCGCAAATAGTCAGAATTTCGGATGAGTTTGACTAGGTAATGTCAATATCAGCTCCAGCTCAGATTCTCGCCGCCATTTTGTTTGCAACATAATGTCGGCGGGAAGCTGAGCTGGGGCTTTTAATAGGGGCACTTACACGAGCAATAAAAGTGTCATTACTAAGTAGTGTCATTACTGGAATTGTATGAGAATTCCGTCATTACTCACCTTACTCGATCATTAAAAGGGGCATTACTGCTCTGTAATGACATTACTAGCACTTCGTGTAAGGGGCCCTAATGACAATAGGATGCGAGAGTCCTGCTTGCAGTACATCAAATGGAGCATATCAGAATAAACGTAGGCATGGTGTTCCTAAAACCGTTATTAACAAAAAAATGACCATAAATTTGTCATACGCCATTCGAAAGATACAGTATCCAAGCATCTTCTCAGTGAATTTCAAAATGATGCATCGAGGGATTCGAGAGAAATTGCAATTTGAAGTTTTATTACACGTTTCATAAGGCTACCAGCAAACACCCACGGGTTTGGTCCTATCTCTATAAACAAAAAATATTTGTCTACTTATTTAGTATATGGCATTCGAAAGATATAGTAATCAAGTATATCCCCTGCAAGTTTGAAAATATTTCATTGACGGAATCGAAATTTATAACGGTTTGGATGTGGTATGCGGTCATAGATGGGTTTTCTACCAGACTTCAAGCGTGAATCCATGTTTGTCCATTGACTATTTAGATCGTTTATACGTGTCGCGGATTTTAAAGGAAAACCTTACCATTTAATTACATAAATATAATGTACAAAAGGTGTTACTTATATGGTACACTGAAAAAATATGAAAATAGGGTTGTCTCCCAAACGTTAAATATAATGTGTAAATTAAAAAAAAAATGGATAAAAGTCGGAATGTTTACTTCAAAGGCCATATCTCAATGGTTTGTTGACCGATTCTAATTATTTTTTCATTATTGAACAATTAGACGTTTCATCGTTAATTTTCATAAAGAAGAATATAAAATAGAGTTGCCTACTTCAAACAATAGACAACATAATTATCCTCAATTATATGTATTATCACTATTTAGTGAATATCTTTGTATTCAAAACGATGACCTATACATTAGTTGAATGCAACGAACGCAAACTACAACTGATGGAAAAATAAAACCATAAATTTAAAAAATATGAAGGTGTTTGCTGATTCAGATCAATTTGAGCAATTGTACAATCGCTGGTTGGGTTGACAGATTTTAAAACTGCTCAAAGGGGATGTTATTAGTACAAGTTCATCTGCTCATATCTCCAACTATTGTCAGTTTTATTGTCGAATTGAACTTATCATGAGAATTTGACATTCAGATGTTTATACAGCAATTGCAATCAACTAGTATATAAAAATGGATAGGCAGCTATTTTTAAAACAAAAATATTTACTAAATAATGATAATACATATAGTTGAGATCAACTATATCGCCTATTTATTGATGTAGATGTCTCTGTTTTATATTCTTCTTAATGTAAATTAAAAATGAAACGAAATGAAAAAAATAATTAGAATCGGTCAACAAATCATTGAAATATGGCCTTTTGAGGTAAACATTCCGACTTTTATCCATTTTTTTTAATTTACACATTATATTTAACGTTTGGTAGACAACCCTATTTTCATATTTTTTCAGTGTACCATATAAGTAACACCTTTTGTACATTATATTTATGTAATTAAATGGTAATGTTTTCCTTTAAAATCCGCGACACGTATAAACGATCTAAATAGTCAATGGACAAACATGGATTCACGCTTGAAGTCTGGTAGAAAACCCATCTATGACCGCATACCACATCCAAACCATTATAAATTTCGATTCCGTCAATGAAATATTTTCAAACTTGCAGGAGATATACCTGATTACTATATCTTTCGAATGCCATGTACTAAATAAGCAGATAAAAAAAATTTTGTTTGTAGAGATAGGAGCAAACCCTGGGTGTTTGCTGGTAGCCTTATGAAACGTGTCATAAAACTTCAAATTGCAATTTCTCTCGAATACCTCGATGGATCATTTTGAAATTCACTGAGAAGATGCTTGGATACTGTATCTTTCGAATGCCGTATGGCAAATTTATGGTCATTTTTTTAATAACGGTTTTAGAAACACCGTGTAGGCACTCCGAGAAAATTCGCTCGGTTTTCACTTCGACATCATCCTTTTGATTTGCTGGAAGCAGGTTTCGTGCGTATCGCATTCTAATGTCAGCTTCAGTAGAAGCTCTGTTAGTATCAGCTCCATTTCAGATTCTTGCCATCGTTCTGTCATCGGCCAAACTCAACGTTTCTCTACTATTTACTGGGATTTATTGCAGTGTTAAATTATTTTACCCTGTTGTCATGTAGAAAAATCTGCACCAATCTTTACTTTTTTACAAAAATCTGTAATCCGTACCGTAAAGAATCTGTACCAAAAATACTTAAATAATCTGTATCTTTCTAGATAAATCTGTACTTGTGGCATCACATTTTCATTGAGATATGGATAGGACAACCATGTTTTGGTATTTTTTCGATATTTTCTAAACAAACCTGGTAATCTTATCTGTGCATAGTGATTCAGTGATGATGCAGAATACAATCCAGCAGATAACTAATTTTCGACAAAACTCCATATGGGACACTTATGCTTTTATGGGCAGTACAGTAAACTGTAAAATCTAAAAGATGCAGGAGTTAGGGGTAGAGAGCACTGTTTTATCGCTTCTTACGACATGGAGCAGGATAAATTGAATTACTAAATTTAAACAATATGTACCAAATCCAGAAAATGCGAAGATGCGTAAAGAGGCGATTCCCGATTTTGTCGCCTTTTAACGCAAAAATCAGGCTATATTATTTATATTCTCATCAAATATGGTTTACATGATAATTAATAAGATAGTGCATGTACTATTCAAAACTACATGAAAATGCTCAATACAATATAATGAAATAAAAATATGAACATGATTAAATGATCTAAAAACAATCCAATGAACATGACAATAAAACATTTATTTTTCGTGGTGATGTGACTGAAGAAAATTGGTAAAGGGCGAACACGAAATTATTGCGACACATTCAACAGGGCATAACTTTTTTACCATTGAGTAAAAATCAACCAAATTTTGCACACTTTCTCATTGATGTGTATTGTTTACATGCTTTCAAACTCGAAGTCGTGTTTTTCGACTCAAAGAAAATGGAGGTGAACCAACGCGAGTCGAGAGAACAAACTCTTTCCAAACACCTGGAATTTTCTAACCTGTCGCACCGGCAGTTGGGAAAAATGTTGAACATTCACCATTCAACCGTCTCCAGAGTGTTGAAGCGGTTCCAGGAGCGGTTGACATTGGACCACGGCAAAGGAGCTGGAAGAAAACCGGGACCGGAGAACAAAAAGACGTAGAGAAAGGTGAAGCGGATGATTAAAGCAAATTCAAACGTCTTAGACCGTGATTTGGCTCAAAAGATCGGCATGTCGCAGAGCTACGTGCAGAATGCAAAGAAGAGAGCTGGACTACATACATTCAAGGTACAGAACTTCCCAAACCGCGATGAGCGGCAACAATCGACGGCTAAAACTTGGGCACGGAAGCTCTACGAGAAGATACTGACGAAATATGGTTGCTGTGTGATGGACGACGAAACGTATTTAAGCCGATTTTAAGCAAATTCCGGGGTTGGAGTTTTTCACCGGCAAGAGCAAGTTCTATGTGGACGACAAATTTAAGAAGAAGAAAATGTCAAAGTTCGCCTCTAAATATCTCATTTGGCAGGCCATCTGCTCTTGCGGACTGAGCAGTGAGCCTTTTGTGACAAAGGGCACAGTAAATGGCGAGATCTACTAATCTGAGTGCCTCGAGAAGCGCCTTTTGCCGTTCTTTCAGCAGCACGACGAAGCTCCGCTATTTTGGCCAGATTTGGCATCATGCCACTATTATAAAAGTGTCCTGGAGTGGTATGAGGCCAATTCTGTCCATTTTGTTCCAAAGGACATGAATCCGCTAAACTGTCCGGAGCTGCGCCCGGTGGAGCAGTACTGGGCAATGATGAAGCGGGAACTTCGGAAGAGCAAGAAGACAGTCAAAGGCGAGAAGGACATGTTAAGAAAATGGAAAAAAAAAACTGAGAAACTGGTACCGGATGACACTGTAAAGACTTTGATGGAGGGCATCAAGCGAAAATGCGTTCAATTTTACACTCAAGGCTCCATCGATTAACTTTTCTGTTGATTTTCGAAGTAAATATAGGTATGTATAGAACTACCCTAAAATTTTGGTTTGATTTTATACATCATAAGAAAATTGGCATGACATTTTCGGTGTTGCAATAATTTCGTGTTCGCCCTTTAACTGGTTTTCGATCTTTCTCTCGAATTGAAAATTCTCAAACCTTCCACATGATTAGAGTCAACATTCCACTCAGACAAGACCATGCGTTTTATCTATGCACGTTGCATTCCCTGTGGATTATTTCCCTAGTTGGTCAAAAAACACCAACTAAACATAGAAACTAGTTTGCTCAGTCCAAAGAAATGTCAGCTCGATTGGTATCACCCGGCGGACACGTGTTCCCTTACAATGCTAACAAATCAACGAACTCTCAAAGTTACACTCGACAACATATGCGCAGTTTTGAACATATTAGAATCAAGACTACTACTTATATATATATTAGAATCAAGACTACTACTTATTTGCAATAAAATAAGAACGGAAAAATAGTTGCATAACCAAGGTGGCCAATTTTTAATTTTGAACCAGGGGATGAATCGCCTAATAAAAATATGTGATAGGGGACACGGACGAAAATAGCTGATCATGGCCTCAAGTTTGTCATGCATTTTCTGTCAATCGTAAACTCTACTAAGAATTTGCCAGCAAATCTAATGTTGTAAAACAGGAAATCTAATGCTAGCACGGCATGAGTCTCTGGTCCCTAACAAAATTCCCTGCGGGTCCTAGGAGGACCAACCTGCGTTTCGGTTTAAGAATTTTTAATAGTGAAATAAATAATTTGGCATCGTCAAATGAACGTAAACGGTCCGGATAAAAAAACAACCCAAAAACAAAAAAAATCTTCCATACCGCAGCGATTTCACAACAAAAATTTCAGCAGTTTGTGCATCAATCTCACGGTCCCGGCAAACACTGCTACGTTGATTGGAAACATTCCTCCCGCTTGTACGCTGATGCCGCTGCTATGAACTTGATGCAGCATTATCAGCGAATTCTGTTTAATGGATCGATAGCATCTGTTAGGATGTGTATTTTGGTATTCCGAGAAACCGCAGTCAGCCAATCAGCAGCATACACGTGGGTGGGTGATTGGTTTGTTCTGAAAAGGCGACATAAATTAGCGTTCTATAGATATTCGATGCAATTTGGATAATTAAGCTAGTACAGATATACGACTCATGTCGGTCGTGGAGCAGCGTATATTTATAGTTCCGGGATATTCCGGGCTGCAAGCAGCTGCATTTGCAAACGATAAATTACATCATTAGTAAGAATAGGTTGATGAAGCTTTATTGTCCACTAAAAGGCACAAGTCTGAAAAATGATGCTCGATATTCTGCTTTGATAATTTGAGAAAAAACAGATCAAAAGTTATTCAACTGTATCTACTGGAACAGAATAAAATTACCTCTAGTTGTGTAAAATCCTGTTTTATTCAGTACATACTGATTGCTATGGGCATTTGGTAATTAAATCGAATCGTCAACCACATCCATGTTAACCAGAAGTTGCTCAATCGGTTGTAGGACAAACGACAGATGTATTAGCAAAGCACTCAAAAATGTCATGAACAGAATGAAGTTCAACCATCTATAGAAGTGCGCCACGGTAATGTGATTAAAGAGTATGTTGCTTGGATTGTGTGGATTGCCATCTATTTGGAGGTATTTCTAAAAAATCGGCAACTTGAAAAGCTCATTCTTTCTGCCGAACGCGATGGCTAATTAATGATACTTAGCTACTTACTACTTGATAATACTTAACGTATTGTTCATTGCGTGGTTTTAACCATATCACAGACTAACAGACAAAACGCGATGAGGAAATTCCTTCAAAAACTATGGATCCTCAAACTTTGCCAAAAACACTAACTCCACCTTTTATACGTGCTCTCAACCACTCATTTGCAAGTTAGCTATCCCTCAGGCTCGCAAACAATTTTTTACTAGTGGTCTATCCCCCGTATACATGCGCATATATCAGTGTCGCCATATCGCATATGCGACCACTGTCCCATCTAAAAATATCATTAAAATTACCCTTAAAGCGAGCGAAGAATTGTTTCCGAGTTTCTTGTCTATTGGTCTGTATTTAATGCTTCCAATATCATTTTGTGCATCCCAAAATCTGCAGATATATAGCTTAAGATGTAAGGATCAACATTGCCAAAGACTGCGAATTGGTCTGATTTTGCAGTAAAAAAAATATTCGCATATAAAGTTATGTGTTGCCTCTCTTTCTCGCACATGCTTAGAATAGGCAATTTCAAAAAAATTGGTTAGTCTTCAAAGTTAAATAACTTTTTAGGGGAACCTCCAATCAATATGCGATTTTCAACAAAGCTATTTGTTTTAAAATAAGCTATGCGACTGTAAGTTTTGAGGTACGCAGAGTTACTGTGAAATTTTTTATTGGAATTTAAATTTTTATTTCCAAGTTTCCATATATATTACCATAGAAATTTGAAACCTCTTGTGGGTGAACTAGAGCTATCGGAAAAAGTTCATATTTTGCATATGATTATCATTACCAATTACCTTTCGAATTAACAGTGTTCCGAAAAAAAGTCAAAATTGTTGCCGGTCTAGTGCTTATGCAATACGTGTTGCGTATTGAATGATACCGAATCTTCCCGTCGACAGATGTTCGAATTTATTCGCCACTTTCAATGATACTACTTCGATGGTAGGCTAAACATAGACCACCAGAATTTACGACTGTTAGAAATAGTTCCATATTAACCGTTGTGTATCCGACGCGGTACCCGGGTACCTTTTTAGGTTTCAATTAATAAAATTCCCATGTTTTATCCATAGCTGGAAATCGATACTTTGCGACATCTTAGAACTTAGAATCTATTGCCAATCTTCCCATATTTATTAGACGGTTGCAACTTGTTTTCCCATACATGAAAGCCAATAAAGCTGCACTCAAATACTAAAAACACCTTCAACACAAACCACGTGACAAAAATCCTTCTTAAAACCTCCGGAGGATTTTGTTCTGTCCCAGCCAGGATAGTGTTAGCATGGAAGTAATTTCGTATCATCATACCGAAACCATAATCCGATTACTTCACGCACTTTATCCATGTGTGATTTGTGGTTTCACGGTGGATGCACTAACGGGGGGTTATGCGAAAGCAAAAACGATTTATAGCAGTTTATTTACGTTTCTGTTTATTTATAATCAATAATGTATGCGCGCGTGTCATTATCATTGTTATTGAAGCACCCATCATTTGAAACAATGTTTGTGTCGCGGGATTCGATTTAGATGTTGTTTCTAGCGAAACAAATTCAATTAGGTTTACATCGTATATTTTGCTACAGCTGCTGTATATTGGAAGCTATACCTAACGCAGAAGAATCTTGCAAGTAGTAGGCGAGATTTGATTCCTTCGTTAAGGGAAAATCCTATAGCTTATGGCATTTTAGGTCATTTCCTTTTTGACAGTGCACTTCACCGGTATAGTTGGTGCAACCTCATTCAAAATTGGGTGTAATCAGTTTGTCTGTTTTTTGCACTACACCGGTGTAGCCAGACCCGTCGAGAGAGGGGGGGGGGTCCGGGTCCGGGTATATTTTGGGGGACCTCATTTTGAAATCAGAAAAATTTAGGATAATGATTCAAAATAAACTATACTTAATTCCAATATCTTTATATTCATTTGCCTTTTTAAAAAAATTTAGTGGTGGAAGCGAATTGGAAAAATCTTGAAATTTGAACTGGTTTTGTTAATACTGTAAACTTCTTAATATGTTTCTTTAGTTAACCCATTCATGCCCATGTTGTTTGCGGACAACAATAATTTCAAGTAATTTTTTCAAATCGTTATCTAATATTTTGAAAATAAATTTGTTCCTATAAAAAATTTGAGTTCACTATGCTTCTTTAAAGCCAGTTTTAAATTTCTTAGAAAAGAAATGTATAGAATTCGCTCAAACTTTCAAGATTTTTTTCCGAGGCCCGGAGGGCCGAGTCTTATATACCAATCAACTCAGCTCGACGATTTGGGACAATGTATGTGTGTGTGTCTGTGTATGTGTATGTATGTTGTTACTTCTTGATCAGACGGACTTCGACAAAACCCCTAGTCCCTGGTCAAGCCACGGGGACCGTCTGGGGTAGGGTTCGTCGCGGTGCGGATGTGGGCGGTAAATGGATAGTCCGCACCGCAACCGCAAAAAAATAATAAAACCGCACCGCTTACCGCAACCGCACTGCATTTACCGCACCGCACCGCGCGGTAATGCGGTAAAATTCTGTACTTTTGAAAAGTGTGCTGAAAAATTGTTAATTTTTTTGAATAACCAAATATAATAAAATATTACTCTTATTTACACGTACATTAACTTTGACGGACTCCTCAGAATGTAACATTTATAAAAAAATGTCAACTTTGCAAGTTTTATTAATAAAATGCCGTACATTTTGAGATAAATACTTTCGAAACAAGGTAAATCTTAGCATAGCACTGAAGTCATATGAAATGTAGCTGTACTTAGGGTTGTGGTACCGGTAATACCAGTACCGAAAATCCCGGGAATACCGACCCATTTTTTGTACCGTAATACCGGTACTGAAGAAAAGCCAGTACCGGTATTTTCGGTACCATACAATTTTTTTATGAAAAATATGTGGACTCTGTTTCAAAATATCGATGACTTAATTATATTAATTACCTTCTATAAGTTAAACATTACTAGCTCCCGTTGTACTGAACAGTATGTTTAAATTCTTTATATTGTTATTATTAAATTTTAACGATCTTGTGCTAAATTTCATAATATTCACATCTAGCGTAAGAGACGTAAAAATTTGCTATGATTTTTTTTATGAGCGACATTCTGATTGGATTCCATTTTTTACTGGTTGGCACGCAATAAGAGTATTGTCTAAGTCATGTCTTTGGTTTGCTCTTAAACCTTTATTTATAAAATAAAGAACAGCGATTTAGCAGCTAACAATTTTAGACTTGGTGAGCTACTCCAAATGAGGCGATTTGTGATTATTAGTGATAGGAAAATTCAGCAAAACTCCATAGTTTACAGGAAAGCAAAGAGCCATGGTATGCAGGTCGAAACCAATTTACAGAAAATCGGGAGAGGAAAAGCGAGCAACCTGGTCGGATTTACTGCCATTCTCGCTTTGATTTACTGTTATTAATAAAGTTTCTTAATTTTACCATCTGTTAAAGTCGATAAAAGTCGCACCGCTTAGCAGTTATTGATTTCAAGTGGCCTAGATTTCGAAATAAAAGAAGGTGCCGCATACGAAAAATATTTTCTGCTGAAATGAGTCATGCCATTCCGAATCAATTAAAAACAATAAACATGTTTTTTTGATCAGCACAAATCAATCATCTCAGAATAAGGTCATCAGTTTGAGCATTCAATTTCATTATGAGGCTCTTTTCGAATTTGAAAAAAGGGTTTCAGTACCGTAGTACTGGTTCTCGCCAAAAAGGGTCGGTACTGCGAACCCTACCTGTACTTCATCATTATACATACAAAAACGTTCTTCCGCAGCAATCAATAGGAAAACTTTTAAGTTTTCCAAATGAATCAAAAGTTCTCCAAATTAATCAAAATTCACAGTTGAGAAAATGTCATCGTAAACGATTCATAATTCCACGATTGCCAAGAGGAATCGGGAGAAATGATGCATTTTTAAATTGGATTTGACAGTGCAATTCAATTGTTTTTCAATGATTGTATTGTGCATTTTATATATTTGAAAAGGTTCGCTTGTAAATTTTTCAAAGTGTTCAAAATATGTCGTAAAAATAATGATGCCAAATTGTATTGGACACAGCTTATAGATTTTATTTCTTAGTAACAGATTGTTTTATCATATTAGAATAAACAAAATGTAAAAAATCAAGTAGCGATAGGTCGAATACAGATTATATTCGGATTTCTTTTCCAATCATTGTCAAGTCCATGGAAATTAGAGCAATTAAATGTTTATTATGTTTCCCTATTGTAAGGTAATAAGTTTCGTCGTTCTTAAATGGTAAAAGTCAAAGTTTTAATTCGCTTTTTAATGCAGACTGCAGACTTATCAATTATTTTTTTAAGTGCGGTTGCGGTAATACCGCGCGGTAAATGCTCATTTCCCGCACCGCATCCGCAAGAAAAAGTGTCTTACCGCACCGCACGAACCCTAGTCTGGGGTGGGCTCTCAACGGTTTTTTTTTGCACAGGCAGGCTCGATCGTGAGAGACGAGACTCTCAAGGTCGGCTATAGGGACACCAATCGGAACAGCAAGAACGCGACTCGAATCAATTCAACTTAAGTTTTATTACCTACAATGTGTGTGTGTGTATTTGCGGCCGGCCGACGATGACTGGATCTGCTGCTGGTGACGATTTCCCGACCTTCGGGGGTTTGGCGAATGAAGATCACGTCGGTATCACGTTCGACCTGTTGGGTGGATGGGTGGTCGACTATTTGAGCATACGGGGCGCTTCGGCGAATGAACACCCGCTCGATGCTGCTGGATACTGGATCGAATGATCACCACCGTTCGACGGAGAAACTCGGTAGCGACCGTATGCAGCGTTCCTTGAGCTGGTCGTTTGGATGAATGGGTTTGGTTTTCCACCTGCGGCGATTACCTTTCCCACAAGGGTAGCGGTTGTCTGGACCCGCGTGGTCGTTATGAAAGACCTGGTATTGTTTCCTGGGCTTTTAAGGCTCGGGATTTCCACTCGTGCGGCACTTCTCGAAGGTTTCGTAAAAGAAACCGAATGGGTCCTGATTCCGTGTATATGCTTAAAGACCTTCACGTCTTCTTATAACAAACTGTTGATCTCTGAATGTTAGCTTAATGTCTTAACTCACTAGTTTTTCAGTTAAACTTTCCTATCTGATCGCTGGGCTGTCTGTTCGTAAAGTGAGCCCAATGAAATCTTAACCCAGTAGCCACCTATCCTTAACCAATTCCCTCTCTTTTCCGAAACTTCTCACATTTTCTTCCTTTTCCGGTAAACCGGTCATTGCATGCATGTGTTTTGTGTTGTAATTTAAATTGTATTGTTCAACAAATTTTGTTCTACGGTTTTTAAATTGACCGTTGATCGCAAATAGTAAAGTTGAGTATTTTAATTATTTTTATCATGTATCACAATAAACATTAAATTGACTACATTTAATTATTTCTTTACATCCTTAAATTAATTTATTTATTCTACACATATATATCTATACTAATTTTTATCGACTAATTATGATTTTATGGCAGATAGTCGCTCACCTATCAGCACTCATTTATATACGACAGCCAGAGCTTTCACCATTCATTCAAATTCAATCCGAACGAACCACGATACAGTTCAGTAAAACGCTTGCCTTCACCCAAACCGAATGAATTGCCGCTATGGATACCGAAGCAACAACACGAGGAAACAGAAACAGGAACGAATATATCCATACACGCTTGCATAAGCACGTATCATTATAATGATGAACAGTTGTGAGTATTATTGAGAGAGAGGATATCAGTATTCTTGAATAGTGGTTCCTCTTTGCTTGGTTGATTATTTAGTGAAATTGGTTCAAGAACATACAAGCTGTTGAACCATTCAGATTCATTGTGTAATGCTGAATCTGAATATAAAATTCTTCTGGCCATATTAGCGGTTTTCAGCGTCTTTCGCTACGTCAGTTAAGAACATATGGCTTGTGGAGCGGACATTAGGCAACAGGTACCGCTTATTTGATTCTGCTGAGGTTTGAGGGGGAAAAAAATTGAATTTGTGTTCACGATGCATTATAAATTTAGGGAAATCGTGGATATTCAAACATCGATATGCATTTATCAGTTTTTTGGATGTTGGTTCCTCAGATGATTCAGCCCAACACATATAGGTTTATTTTTTCTATCTCTAGCTTACGAATATTTGGAATTTTATAATCGTGAACCAAAACGAAGTGGTTATAAGCTTGGTTATAAGTTATTCGCATTTAACAAGGACAATATATGTTTCCAACTATGATGTACTACATTCTTTTCCTAAATGTTGTACAGACGTTAAATGTTAACAAATATAATATTAACCACAAATTCGATGAGCAAGATTTATGACTCCTGATTAAATTGGATACCTACTAATGGAGTGTTTAAAATGTAAAATGTATTGTGGAATATTTAATAATCAAAAAATTACTTCGAGCTTCGTCTAAAGTTGAGCAGGAATAGCAAAATTACACATGCCTTTTAATCTTTGGGAAGAAATTAGTATCCCGCTTTAATGCTTTAGTGATCTGAACAGATTGGTTCGCTGCAATTATTCCGAGCTTGGCGAATAAAGTTTTATTCGGAATATCCTCCAAATTAATCTTGACAGTTGACTTTAATGCCTTTATTCTAAGTTACCCGAGATTTTTATTGCAACCAGGCAACCACAAATGTTTTAAAATTTTGTTTAAATGAAAAAAATCACACTATATTTTTTTCCTATTCCATCAACATTACTATACTATCATTCAAAATTTGTCAACTGGTTAATAAAAACTTGAAACAATTTAACAAATTGCATTCATTGACATTTAAATCAAACAATTCATAGTCATGTGAAATTAAAATTAAATCTAAAACATTTTTGATGCTCGTATATGTCAGGAGCAGAACACGTAATTTTTTACGATTTTTCTAGTTCTGTGTAATACTAAAAAAAACCCTGAGTTGAACTTGAACAACGACTGGCTTATGAATATTTAAAAATATATTGTATTCCATAAGACAAATTGTGTTTGGTTTAATAATTGAATGTCTTCCAAAACTCGTTGAAAAGTAATATGCAAAAGTATTCTGCGTATTAATGATTTTTTTTTCAGAATTGATAATTTACTTTTTCAAAAGTTACAAAAGTTTTTCTGTGTCAAGTCTACCCACCGCGGGAGCCTTGACCAAGGCTTGGGGAGCTTGACCAAGAGAATTTTAAAATATCAGAACAAAAAACAATGGCATATAACATGCTGTTATCTTTTCTTCCCATATTGTTGAGGATCTTAGTACTAGATAAAAATATAAAACGATTGTATTTCATGAGCTTTGATTTTTTCTAATGCTTTGCTTTTTTGGATTAACTGTACTGATTACATTGCAGGTTCACGTGTCACAAAATCAGCCATAAAAATCATTAGTGCATCTATCTGTGGTGTCCTTGAACGATAGATTGAAAAAAATTTCTCTTCTTTTTGGAAACGGGAACGATTTTTCCAAAAAAAATAAACACCATTTTCACTTGAAAAAAATTATTAACAAATCCATAACATTAATATGAAAATTTTGACGAAAAAATGGAATCGTTCAAGGATACGGCAGTTAAATTACGAACAAGCAAAAATAAAGTTTTGAAATCCGTTGCAAACTCTTTCGGCACTCGTAGTCACCGCAAATATCGTGATAATCGCGTTTAAAGTTTCAAATATAAGCGTAAGGGAGCAAGATGAAAAACGAAATGAAGAAGATGAAAAATTAGCTGATGGGATCGAAACAAATATAGAAATATAAAAAAAAATTAAGTACCAAATGGAACACGCTATTAATAATTGTTGAATTTCGTGCTTGGTAAAGTCTCCCCATGTTCCCTTAACCCTATTTGTATTTTCACAATTCGACAGATTCAATAGGTTGAAGACAAAACTAAAAAATATTGCATATGAAAAGCGCACAGAACATGTACCTATATCGAATAAAAATAATAAAAGACAACAAACACATTCTCGTTATGAGCGCTGTTCTCCGGGGCAGCTGGGCGGCATTATTTTTCGTACCTACATTCGCACCCAGCAAACAAAGAGAATCTGGGTGCTTATGTACAGCTTGCTATGGAGAACGAATGATGCATAGCAGTTGAATATCTCTTCGAATGGTAGAGAGAATGAGCAACGGGTACTATTACGCTATGCTCATATACCTACACTATAGAACAGCAATGATTCACCAGCCTCGGTGGTGGTGAACCAAAGCCGTCAACTCCGCAGCTCAGTGGTGAATGGTTCAATAGGGTGTATGTTCGTGAAGCGAAGAACGAATGAAGAGTGTTCGTTCTTTTTCAGCTGATTCGTTTTCCAAGCTCTGACGACAGCAGTATAACCTAACCTGCACTCACTCGCTTACTCACATCTCAAAGCTGCATAGGGTAAAGTATCCAAACGGTAACAATGTAACGGACAAACTCTCATTCGTGTTTCTCAGCAATGGCTGAGCCGATCTTATCCAAACCAATTTTAAACGAAAGATCTATCACGCAGACAGAACGCTATTAAAAAGTTTTTGATTCTGATTCTTAGTTTCCAAGATATGAATGTTTGAAAGTGCAAAAGCGCGTTTTTGGCATTTTTTGTGAAATTTTTCTTGCCGAAATCTGACGTCTTCGCTGAACAATTTATATATTTTTAGAAAGCTTGTACAAATACCTTTCGAACGAACTATAGGTTGTTGAAATCGAACTATTACCAAAAGAGACATTTCACATTAAATGCGAAAGATTTTCATCATTTTCCATAGCCAGAAATAAGACCAAAAACGTTCAATGTATTATTAGCACCAAAACGGATAACTTTAGGTCAATAGTATCTTCGGAGAATTTAAAGCATGCAATATGCTCTTTCTTTTGGTATTGTGATTTTGCTGATTAATCCTCCTAAGAGTGAGATATTTTCATAAATTTTCTTGGAAGTGATTGTATTGAAATAGTACTTTCAGCAAATTTGTAGCTCTTACTTTTGCAAATAACTTTACTGAAGACATCAAATATCTATTTTGAATACTTTTAAAATTATGGCTTGTTGTTTGTGAATTACCCTTTGTCGCCTATTTAGCAATAATCCATTTAAATGAGTCACATATTATTTCGATATAACGAATTTCGTATTTGATGTTTCTATCTACAACCGCTAGAATAACCACCGAACAATTCCAGGTTGTCTAGATAGAACTTGATCACTTATCGGTGCAAAAAATTTCATTTGCATGAACCTTCTGACTTATAACCATCGGATCGATCTGAAACATATCTCGGAAAATAAGAAGCGAAATGAATAACTCCAAACAGCGGTGTAGCCAAGAGCATGCTTTGGGGTTTAACCTTCCCCCCCCCCCCCCTCATCATCCAAAAAAAGTGGATTGAAGTTAAAAATTTATTGATGCTGACTGATTTAATTCAGTATTACAATGATAATTATCTGATCAGTACATTGATAACCTATTGTTTGAAACATCATGAGCACCTTCGCAAAATTGTGGGAATGCGATCCTGATCTGTAACTGATCTATTGGTCTTGATCTCATAGTTGTCTAATAACATTAATATCAAATACTTGCCTAAAACATTCCAATAGAAACTCATTCTGAAATCAATCATAGTCATAATCATAATATCCTATCATATTGAGTTCAGTTTTGAAGGGGTGTACTGTAATATGGATTAGGGTTTAATAATTTTTAATAGGAAGCGAAACTGGAATTGCTTTAATGTCTATGAAACTTAGAACTGCTCACCGAAAAATTGCATAACTAACATTTGCTGAAAATATTTTTATTTTGGGAATGCGTCGAGAGAGACGAAAGCGTTATAGAATTAATAACGAGAAAACAATCTTCCAAAAGTAGGGGAATTTATGAAAAATGGCGTTTTCCGTTCCGCCAATTTCGCAGGTTTAGTATCTTCGATGAATTTTACAAACGTTGAACAGCACATCATTTGATAAAATAATTTTGGCGTTATATCCTCCAAGAAGTATTTATGGTTGATTAACTCTTCGAACAAATACTTCCATACTTAATGTCTTCAGAAAAATTTTGGGGAGTGCTATTACAAACCACTTTGTTGAAGACATGAAGACTCCATGTGTTCAAGGTATTAACATATTTTAGGCTATTTCTATTTAATTTTAAATTAAATTATTATGGTTTTACTGTTTATGATAAATCTCTTCTATTGTTTATAAACTATAAAATTTACATTTTATTCAAAGCTTGAGTTTGTGAAGCTCACAATAGAAAGTTATTTTATGAAATAAAAGATTAAGGAACACTTCGTAAATATCGTAATTCGATATACTCCATATACATAGTATTCATGCCAACAATAAAGGTGTTTTAAATGAAAGTCTTAACTGATTCGCTAAAGAGAAAAGTTACATTTTTTTGAATAACTGATTCTCCATAATTTTAAAACTTCAAAGATGGCGGTTTCGTAATTATGCCATTTGGACAGTAGGTTAGATTTTCACCAAATCCCCACCAAACCGAATTTCTGACTACGCCGCTGACTTCAAGTAAGTTGCGTTGCGTAAGCACGGTATACTTCGTAGATTGCAGACTGACGACTCTCATTTCCAGCCAGACTACTTGAGGAGCATTGTTTGGGAATAACAATTGATCCAGTCCAAGCAAGAATTTCACCTGAGAGCCACCATTGCGGGCCACGACCATCTTTACCGTAACTTGGGATGAGAAAGGAAGTGTTGATGTGGTACTTACTTAACGGAAGGCCCCGACTCAGTGACACTCCCATCAGTACCACGGATTGGGTAGTGGGTGGGTTGTTAGTCAGGATGATTCGCTTCAAGCAAGCGATGGGACTGAGAATATACTTTCGTGCATAAGATGTTTGAATAGTTTATTGACTGTAGGACACGTAAATGCTCTAGGCGTTAAAACTCTGGGTAATCGTTTATCGAGATTGTTTCATCGAACACAACTTGAACTCCGGATAGCCGGCTGTCGGGAGCGTTGTCGACAATGTAACATGGACCATAAACAATGAGTTTAAAAATGGTATTGTGTAACATTCATAAATTATGTCACGCAAAGATTACCCAACACTAACTCTCTGTCATATTACCACGTTATTTTTATCCTTGGTCTAATACGAATCAAATGATTTTAGTTTTTCCTTCATTTTGTAGTAGCACATTAATGCCGCTACTCGCAAAAGTATGTTCCATGGAATTTCCTATATACATGGCGCAATCGTGCGTAAAACGACCGATTGCGTCAAAGCACATGACGTGCTCCCCTCCCATTTATGCCACAATTAGTCATATCTCTTCCTCCTAATAGCGTGGCAGAATTTATAAATGGTCCTTATTGGTATAATCACAAGCATATTGAGATCCCGTAACTTGAAATTTTCCACCTCGTTCGAGTAAACGTTGCGATATTACAATGAAGACGCGAAACAGAAAAAATATAAATGCTGCGATATTAACAAACGATATTAACATCATGCACGAATCAAACACCCCCCGTTTCCAAATAGTACGTACTTATTCTTAGCTCAGTATAATTAACTGATGAGTTAATGGACTACCATTATATATGACCATAAAACATTTGTTTTTTATGTTGAAATGATTGCCGCAAATTGGTAATTGGATTTGAATTGATCTTGCGAATTGTCAATTCTCCACCCTCATACATAATTCAAAAGTCATTCACTCAGACAAGACCATGCGTATTTCCCACACACATTAAAGACCCAGTGGATTCGTTTCCTAGTTGGTCAAATAAACACTAAACAAACAAATAAATTAGTTTGCTCAGTCTAAAGAAATGTCAGCTCGATTGACATCAACCCGCGGATACGTGTTACCTTACAATGCAATCAAATGAAAGTACATTTAAAATTACATACGACAAAATATGTGCAATTCAGAATATAACAAAATGAAGATTGTTTAATTTTCTTCATTTAAAAAAAGATCGGAAAAAATAATTGCATAACCAAGGTGGTTCATTTTCAAAGATAGCACTGCTGATGAATCACTTTATAAAAATAGGTGATAAGGGACGCGGACGAAAATAGCTGACCACCGCCACTACGCCGCTGACTTCAAGTAAGTAGAAACAAAGTCGTTCTACACTCGTCCACAAGAAACTTCTTCAAATACTGCCTATCTATTATAATACATTGAAGACCCGGTTTGATCAGCCCCCAATTATATCAGCCTTATATGGAAATATGTTTGATGGACTCTAGCAGATGAACAATGCTGAATTTGAGTAAATCCTTTCTTGATCATGTTTTCCTTATCTTTAAGATGCAAATATGCAAAAATAAAAAAATCATTTCTTTAAAATTTTTGCGCTAGAAGATTATATTAAATAATAAGAAGTAGTTATTAGACTACATTAAGTGCAGGGAAGAATATTTTAACAGCTTCAGTTTATTATGAAGAAAAAAAATGTCGCGATTTAGTCAATGTCCCCATTTTGTCAGCCTAAAATACACCATGGAGATGATAAAAACGGGTCTTTACTATAATTATTATTCACAGTAATAGGAACATCCCATTTTCTGAGAATATTTTCTTTCAATTGCATCGAACTACACCACTTTTTGGGTAGTTTTCAAGGGAATATTTTCATCGACTTCTTCCAAAATTCGGCGAACCTATTCCCATTTGTGCAATAGTTTATGTTAAAAGGGTATCCTAAATTAATTGGTATACTTAAGGGTTTATATGTTGCAGATAGAAAAAATTCATAAATTTTCAGCTTTTCCTACATAATATTACAAAAGCTTCTTAAACAACTGTTCCTAATAAGATTGTGTAAATTATAAAGTATTTGAATTTTTTTAAGAGAAGTGACGAAAGGTTATCGAAAAGCTTCGTGAAAAAGAAAATTCCAGTAATGATAATGATTTTCCCTAATGGGATTCGAGAGTTTTTTATTTGTTCTTTGGCATTAGGATTAGTGATAATAATTCAGATCAAAGAAACTACTGGGAAGTCATTTTTAGAAAATGTCGATATCGAAGTAAAGTTTGAACTATGCACGCATGCATTTCAGAGGTAGCGAGATATCAAGAGCTGAAATTTCAGTGCTTAGTTCTCAGCGGCGTTGGGAATTTGAGTAAACGCTATTGAGTATGAACTTCAAGTCCATTCGAAAATTTGTTTTTCGATTTTTTCGACTCTGCACAACATATATAACCCCTTTAGTAAAATTCAGTTTTCCCTACACAATACATTGATTGGAGAATTTATATATGTTACCTGCTAATACACATCGCGCGTTGGTGCGACTTTCAACGAAATAGTAAGAAAACACAATTTGTTCCGAAGCGCCATCTGGTGGGCAGACAATCCCCAACCAATAGCACACAAACACGCTCCATAACAAATGTCTACTATGTACAATTTTTTAAAGCAATCGGTTAAGCCGTTTGGGAGTCATATACATACATATACATACACACATTGACTATTATAGATATAGATAGATTGACGGAGCATTAGCAATAATTCATTTAATTTCTATTTTATGGGCCATTTTTCCATTAAATTAGTTTAACCTTTGAGATTTCTTGCACTGATATTGTCCTATGCTAATTTGAGCGATTCTCTGAGTCCTATCACTATCCCATGTAGTATGTGTTATCAAAAACATCGCGATGCATCAAGTTCTAAATATTCTCAATCGATATAATACCCGAAGAAAGCGATAAGAGTTATAAGAAATGTATCATCACACTAATAGGTGGATTAAAAGCGTTTTTTATCGAGGTATTTTTTTCCTTTGCTGAATGACGAGCAGTCCGTGTAAAATAATGAACCCCGGAGAAGAGCGCAGAAATCTTGGAAAATTAGCACCGAAAACCACGGGGAGGTTTCTATGAAAGGAAACATGTTCAAAAATTGATCACTTCGGCTCATGCTCCCTGAAGAAATCAGATCTTTATCAAAAACTTGTCGACGAAAGAAAAATCCAAGAAAAGAAGATACAGAAAACGATTACAATTTCGGCAAACTCGTCGTAAAAATGTTTAAAAAATCGTGGAAGGCAAAGTGGAAGCTGCTCAGAAAATTAAATCGACCAAACAAGGTACTTAGCCAGCTACTAAAATGACAAGGAAACACAAACACATTGTGGAATAAGAATCGGACAAAAATAATTTTTCAATAGTAATTCTATAGTAAAATTTCCAACTAGGAACAAAACCAACAAATATCCAATTTCGATAATTTTAAAATTTACTTCCAATAAAGAAACACTGTTGTAGTATAAACAACTATATTTATGTAGTTCAATATTTCGTTTTCGTCTCATCAGTACGGTACAGTCATTTCGAGCAGCACGCACACCATTTGAGTCTAATAAGGAGCACTAGCTGTGTTATCATATAATCGACTGGTTACGGATGTAGTTCCGTTAGTGCTGAAGTCGTATTCTGATGAGATTGTAACAAATTCGAAACAGGGTTCAGTTATCAAACCATTAAATTTTACTGTGGAGAAAATTAGAGCGATACGCGTGTGCTAGTCAAGTAGATTCCCACATTCTATTGAGTCGTAGACGCCGGCCTTCTGCACGAATGGTTTTAACCAAAATTCTGTGAGAGAAATAGTATAGAACAACTGCGTCTAGTCTTTTAATAAAAGAGCTAGAAGCAATCTTAACGTATGTCTGTTTTGAACCGGAGTTAAAAGCTGCTCCTTTCAACCGGGGCTCAAATATCTTGTAGAAGGTAGATTTTTTACTTCATCACTCTAACATCATAATCAGGTTCATTTCCATTTTATTAAAACCTGAGAATGAGAAGAGAATCAAATTACCTCCACTTGACAGGTCAGCAAACAAGTTTAGAAACAGCTCCATAAGTATCATGTTATTATGGTCAACAAGAATCCCGAAATAACCCATTTAAAGACCTTCACGTGTCACAAAAGTAACTGCCGACGATCTATCACTTAATAATGGCCAAAATGTGCCGCTATAAATAAGAACTAATTACTATTCCACATCCTAGTGCCAATGTCGATGTGAGTGAAGGGGAGGAAACTTTCGCCGGTGCACCAGACGGCCAGAGTGATAGTTATTATCAATAATAAATTACTCGTGTCAACCAGAAGCTAAGCAATCGATTGGTCTCAAATTGCACGTTCCCTTCCCTGTCAATCGATTGATACAAGCCTATCAGTTGCCATATCGTCCTTTCGACGTGTCTGTCTATCGCCGGGAGCACTCCAGCTCAAGTTCCCTATAATGACTTTCTCTTCTTATACGGTTTCGTGTCCTTTTCCTGTTTTTTCAGACTCCGCGCGCAACAGCCTAACAGTAATTAGGAAACTTTATTCGGTCGCAGGAAGCTCATCAACAAGTGATTATTATCGTTGAACCACGGTACGCCGACGGGAGTGGAATGCGTACCAGCATGTTGAGCAAACAGTTGTACAGCGACCCGGTGGAAATGTGGCTGTGGTCCGCGACGAAGCCAATCAATTACTTCAAATTTGCTAATCAGGCCGCCAGTGATAATCGAACCAGTGGCTACGGGTACTATCCCCGCCGGTTGAACCTCACGTCGGTGGTCGAAACGGTCTTCGGTGAAACGGTAACTGACGGTGACGGTTCCGATGCTGCCGAGGGTGAGGACGAAGCACCGGAACAGCTGATGGCCCTCAACAACTACTGGGCCTTGCTGGCCATTGTGCTAGTGTTCGGCACCGCCGCCGGTAATATTTTGGTATGTTTAGCCATTGTGTGGGAACGCCGGCTGCAGAATGTGACCAACTATTTCCTGATGTCGCTGGCCATCACCGACCTGATGGTGGCTCTGTCGGTGATGCCGCTGGGTATCTTGACGCTGGTACGAGGTGAGTGGTTGTTGCTTTTTTCATTATTATTTGAAATGTTGTTGAATGAAAGTTCACAAAGCAGCTTGAGAAGTGTGGGGGCCACACACCGCAGCTCCTCCCGATTCGTCCCGGTGGTTGTTGTTCGCCACCTGAGAGGCCCTCGTATAGTCAACTTTGCGAGTCAAATTAAGTTGTGTATAACGGCTGGCACCCATTTTCCGAGCGAACGGAGAGCACTTCCTCGTCTATTATTCCGTTCCTTCCTTCAAATTGCGGTACTACTCTAGCTTATGTACATAATTTGCATTTAAATTGCGGGGAACAAGGAAAAGTGGGACTAAACCGGTAGCTCATTTGGATTTGGATACGCGTCAGGGAGATTTTCACGTATTTTTTATGTAGTTCTCGGTGATTCATGGGTTTTTTTTTTCTCGACGGCTGCGAGTGATGGATTTTCGCCTAATAGAAAGTCTTTTGCAGACTCTAGCCAGATCCGTCGGTATTCGGGTTTTTGTTTCACGATACTGGTAAATAAATGCCACTTGCAAATTGTTAGAAGAAACTTGCTCTGGTGTGGTATTGAATTGATTTGAATTCATGATGGATGTAGAATAGAATGACAAGAAAAAATGACTCCTATTGGCCCACCTCTGAATCGATTTCTAGCACCACCAGGAGTATTTTCTCGAAATTTGAAGCAAATCGGACAAGTCTAATTACCGGACCAAAGTCTCTGAAGTTTGTATGAGATTTTTTGGCAATTTACATGGAGAAAACCCACTAGGTCGCATTTTCACCCCTAGGTGCCACTGTATGCATCGTATTATCATTGTAAGTGAAAATAAGAAAAATAATTTAATTATCCACAATTTTGTCGACGACTGCTAGTTAATCCGGATTTGTGGAAGGAAGTAATTAAACTATTAACGAACTGAACATTTTTGTGGAATACTGGTTAAAGTTTTGGTCAGAACATTTTAGTTCCACCTGTTTCCGCTTAGATGGTGCCAACACTAACTTTTAAACTGAGAGACATAGAAATTAGATGTCTTGTACCAAGTTGTAGAACAGGCATTTTGCAGTAATTCTTCCGTACAATTCGATATTCTCTTCTATGAAAAGTTAGTGTTGGCGCCCTCTATGCGGTCACAGGTGAGTCTAAAAATTTCGAACTAAAACATAACTCGTATTATGTACTACAATCCTTCCAATCATACTATTCAGATAATTTTAACCATTGTTTCACCAAAATGTATAATTCGTGGGAATCGAGTATTGATACAAAACCATGCAGTGCTAGGCCCCGTGCAAAAGTGACTCAGACATCACTTCGTTAAAAGTTTAATAACTTCTTGTCAGGGCCGGCGGATAGCGTGGGTAGTATGGGTAGTACTACCCACTCGAAATTTTGGACATTTTCATAAATTTGAAATCTGCCACGTATGTATCTCGGGCACACATTTGAAAATATCGATGCACAACAACTTCATTTACACAAACACACTGCAAGTGATTTAATGTAAATGTAATGCAAGTGTGTGTATTGCGAAAATGAGACAAATCCCTATTCTATTACGCTCACCCTATGCTTACTACCCACACGTGTTAAAAGTGTAACGCCGGCCCTGCTTCTTGTAACAAATCTAGATTGACTAGCAGTCTTCGACAAAGTTGTAGATAATTAAATTATTTTTCTTATTTTCAATTGCCGTGATAATACGATGCATACAGTGACACCTACCGGTGAAAATGCGCGCTAGTGGGTTTTCTCCATGTAAATTGTCGAATAATCCCATACAAACTTCAAGGACGTTGGTCCGGTGGCTAGACTTCTCCGATTTGCTTTTAATTTGGAGTAAGGACTCCTGGTACTAGGAATCGACTCCGCACAGTGGGGCCTAGCTGGACAAAACCCCCAAAAATTAATGTCGATTTTTATATTTTATATTTTCTCCCGAATGTACTATACCTAAAGCTGTATTCGCCAAAGTTTTGAGTCAATCGATTGAAAAATATAAGTGCTACATTTTTTGAACCGGGCAAGGGCTTGTAAATCTGCAAGAATTTGAGTGGCAAAAATTGTTTGTTCATTCTATTTCATCTCGCTTAAATAGGTACTAAAATAATATTTTAACAACACATATAGGCGTTTCTAATAGAAAATCATCTTAGGAATTCAACGGTGTATTTCGATTTGTGAAATAATGAGTATTTAAAAAGTTACCAATGAAGTCAATATAACTATGTTGTTCGACGCGTACTTATTTACATTGAGCGTGTCATCTCTTTATCGGTAAAAGCGTATTGAAGGATCTCATCTAGTACAACTGACGTAGAATTTTTTCGAGTCTCCAAAAATTATATCATCTTGCGCCGTTTTGCGCCGAAGGTTGATATTTGGTCATTTGTAAAATTAGTTTAATTATGGAGACGCATGGTATTTTTTAATTTCATGAAGTTTTGCATTATTATTCACCGGTGGATGTCTTTTTCTGAACACTACCTGTGAATTCAGGGCTTGGGGCGATTTCCTTGATACAAATATAAGTATACCTTATCCGTCTTGCAACTATGGCTCGTGTTTTTGCATTTTCACAGTTATTTGCAGTATATAAAATTTAAATAAATAGAAGCCAACGATGCAAACTAATTGCAACTATTATTATATCTTTCCATGAATCCTAATCCTATTTCTTTGTTAGGTATTGGTCGTTATTGATGACCGATGTAAGGTAAACGCGTGAGTGTGTGAAGTGTTTTCTACTCGATTTTTAGGTATTGGCCAGTGATGCAACATTTAGTTTCAAATGCAAACTCCCTATTGAATCTATCACAATCAACAATCAAATTCATCATTCGTTATCGAGCACTCAGTCAAAATAGAAGTCTTTTGTCATCGGTCCGTACACTCTATAGCGACAAATAGTGTTAATCCGCGTTCAAGGTTATTGGCACACTCTACGCCTAGTTGAGGTTTCATTATTTTTCCCTTCTTTTGTGTTTCTGTTTCTGAGTACCGTTAGCCGGTCAGTGAAGTGAAGCAGTGTTCTTTTAGTAAGTCGTCTGGATACCGTTACATACACAAGCTAAGTATTAGTTTTCGTTTCCCCTTCTTGGTTGTCTTAATAACGTGCAC
The DNA here is from genome assembly GCF_030247195.1 of Topomyia yanbarensis. Taxonomy (NCBI): domain Eukaryota; kingdom Metazoa; phylum Arthropoda; class Insecta; order Diptera; family Culicidae; genus Topomyia; species Topomyia yanbarensis. The sequence goes on along the minus strand of NC_080671.1, from coordinate 358,220,742 downwards.
TGGGCAATAGGCCCGTGCAAAAATGACTTCCCCTGACGGCGGTTCATCTCAAGGTGAGATGGACGTCGAAATAAAATCGGCTCCCCGGCTCAAGGTATATCCGAGCTCGGCCACCGGGCCATTTGTGATCTTCTTCCGGACCAAAGAAAAAAAGTGTTTGAATCTGTTGCAGATTTCTCGAGTTCTGACGGATCGGTATTCGGCCGTGACAGAAATATCGAAAATTCGCCCTGATAATCTTCGGGTGGTGGTTAACAGTTCTACTCAGGCAAACGATATTGCTGGCTACGAGCCCTTTACGGGTTTATATTCCAGCTAGCAGGGTTGAAGTCAGTGGGGTCGTTTCCGATTCGAGTCTGAATTGCGAGGACCTGCTAAAATATGGGACCGGCTGTTTCAAAGACCCCATGCTTAAGCCAGTGAAGATACTGGAATGCAAACGTTTGCATTCAGCATCAGTCGCAGCTGACGGCAAGAAAATATACGTCAACTCAGACTCTTATCGGGTGACCTTCGCCGGCTCTGCCCTGCCCAATTACCTCCTCTTTGACAAGGTTCGTCTACCTGTTCGCCTCTTTATGCCGCGGGTCATGAACTGTACTAATTGCAAACAATTGGGACACACAGCCTCCCATTGTAGCAATAAAGCCCGCTGTGGGAAATGCGGTGGGAATCATGCGGATGATTCCTGTGGTAGAGATGTCGAAAAGTGTCTCTACTGTGGGGGAAACCCACATGATCTCCCTTCATGTCCCGCGTACAAACAGCGCGAGGAAAATCTTAAGCGTTCCCTTCAGGGACGCTCTAAGCGATCTTTTGCAGAAATGCTTAAGATAGCTACGCCACCTGTCTCTACGAACATCTTTACCAACTTGTCTACTGACGAAGGCGACTGTGATGAACCCCAGGAGGGAACATCTTCTGCTGTGCCTAGAAGTAGTAGAAAAAGGAAGAACATTTCCTCTTCCAAGCTTCGTCGTAAAGGCCAGAAGGTGTCTCTTCATGGTCCCCCTAAAATAACTACTCAAGGAAGTACTGGTGCAAAACCGAAGCAAGTCGCTCCCGGTCTCAGTAACCTGAGCTCAGAAAAGGAGTTCCCAGCACTTCCAGGAACATCAAAAACCCCAAGTGTTCCCATATCTCAGCCAGAGAAAGAAAACAGTGCTGGCTTAATACATTTCTCTGACATTGTGGACCGTATTCTTACAGCGTTAAACATTTCTGACCCCCTTAAAAGTATCTTGATAAGCTTTCTCCCCGCAGTAAAAACATTCTTGATGCAGTTCACTGCGAAATGGCCCCTCCTTTCAGCGATTGTATCCTTCGATGGCTAATTCATCGAACGAGGTCAAGGATTTAATCACTGTTCTACAGTGGAATTGCAGAAGCATTATCCCGAAAATCGATTCGTTTAAAATCTTACTAAATAATTTGAAATGCGATGCATTTGCCCTATGCGAAACATGGCTCACTTCAGAAATAACCCTACACTTTCACGATTTTAATATTATTCGCTTGGATCGAGAAGACTCTTACGGAGGAGTACTTTTGGGGATCAAAAAGTGCTATCCTTTCAATCGGATCGACCTCCCCTCGACACCAGGCATTGAAGTTGTCGCTTGCCAAACCAGAATTAAAGGCAAAGACCTTTGCATTGCTTCCACCTACATCCCCCCTAGAGCCTCAGTTAGCCACCGACGGCTTTGCGATATTGCGGAACTCCTCCCCGCACCGAGGCTAGTTTTAGGTGACTTCAACTCCCACGGCACGGCATGGGGTTGCCTTCATGACGATAATCGATCTACCCTACTCCATGAGCTTTGCGACAACTTCAATATGACCATTTTGAATACGGGTGAAATGACACGGATTCCTGCCCCTCCAGCGCGTCCGAGCGCCTTAGACCTGTCCCTCTGCTCGACATCGCTGCGGTTAGATTGCATGTGGAAGGTAGTTTCTGATCCCCACGGCAGCGACCATCTGCCAATCGTAATTAATATTGCTAACGGTTCAGGGCCACCGAATACAATCAATGTTTCGTATGACCTCACACGAAATATTGATTGGAAGAGCTACGCGTCCGCGATATCCGAAAAAGTAGAATCGACACAAGAGCTTCCTCCGGAGGAAGAGTACGGGTTCCTGGCTGGCTTGATTCTCGATACCGCGATTCAAGCTCAGACTAAACGCGTACCAGACGCGAATTCACGCGGGAGTCCTCCCAATCCATGGTGGGACAAAGAGTGCTCAGACGTGTACGCGGAGAAGGCCGCTGCGTATAAGACCTTCCGGGACGACGGGCTGCCAGCTAGCTACCGACAGTACGCGATGGCGGAAACGCGCATGAAGAGTTTGATAAAAGCCAAAAAACGTAGCTACTGGCGCCGGTTCGTCGATGGACTAACAAGAGAAACATCGATGAGCACTCTTTGGAGTACGGCCCGACGCTTACGAAACCGAAACAGTACTAATGAGAGCGTGGAATATTCAAACCGTTGGATATTCGATTTTGCCAAGAAGGTTTGTCCGGATTCCGCCCCGGCACAGAAGATTTACCGCGCCGCGTCCCCTCACAATAACGCGAACGAAACACCGTTTTCGATGGTGGAGTTCTCACTTGCTCTCTTATCATGTAACAATAAAGCCCCAGGGCCAGACAGAATCAAATTTAACTTGTTAAAGAATCTGCCAGACTCTGCCAAGAGACGCTTGTTGAATTTATTTAATAAGTTTCTTGAGGGTAATATTGTCCCTCATGACTGGAGGCAAGTGAAGGTCATTGCCATTCAAAAACCAGGAAAACCAGCCTCCGACCACAACTCGTATCGACCGATTGCGATGCTGTCCTGTATCCGAAAGTTGTTCGAGAAAATGATCTTGTTTCGCCTCGATAATTGGGTTGAAGCAAATGGCTTACTGTCAGATACACAATTTGGTTTCCGCAAAGGCAAAGGGACGAACGATTGTCTTGCGTTGCTCTCAACAGAAATTCAAATGGCTTATGCTAGCAAAGAGCAGATGGCATCAGTTTTCCTAGATATAAAGGGGGCTTTTGACTCAGTTTCTATCAAAATTCTTTCTGAGAAGCTGCACCAGCATGGTCTTTCACCGACTCTAAACAACTTTTTGCTAAACTTACTGTCTGAAAAACATATGCATTTTTCGCATGGTGATTTATCGACATCACGAATTAGCTACATGGGTCTTCCCCAGGGCTCATGTCTAAGCCCCCTTCTCTATAACTTTACGTGAATGACATTGACGAATGTCTTGTCAATTCCTGCACGCTAAGGCAGCTTGCAGATGACGGTGTGGTCTCTATTACAGGTCCCAAAGCCGTCGATCTGCAAGGACCATTGCAAGATACCTTGGACAATTTGTCTGCCTGGGCTCTCCAGCTAGGTATCGAGTTCTCCACGGAGAAAACTGAGCTAGTCGTATTTTCAAGGAAGCGTGAACCAGCGCAACTACAGCTTCAATTAATGGGTCAAACTATTGCTCAGGTTTCAACTTTCAAATATCTCGGGGTCTGGTTCGACTCTAAAGGAACCTGGGGATGTCACATTAGGTATCTGAAACAGAAGTGCCAGCAAAGGATCAACTTTCTCCGTACAATAACCGGAACATGGTGGGGTGCCCACCCAGGAGACCTGATCAGGCTGTACCAAACAACAATATTGTCGGTAATGGAGTACGGGAGTTTCTGTTTCCGCTCGCTGCGAACATACATTTCATCAAACTAGAGCGAATCCAATATTGTTGTTTGCGTATTGCTTTGGGTTGCATGCACTCGACACATACGATGAGTTTAGAAGTGCTGGCTGGCGTCCTTCCGCTGAAAAATCGATTTTGGGAACTCTCATATCGATTGCTCATCCGATGCGATATTTTGAACCCGTTAGTAATTGCAAATTTCGAAAGGCTTGTCGAGCTCAATTCTCAAACCCGATTTATGTCCTTGTACTTCGATTACATGGCACAAAATATCAATCCTTCTTCATACTATCCCAACCGTGTCAATCTCTTTCATGCTTCTGATTCAACTGTATTCTTCGACACATCCATGAAAAACGAGATTCGTGGAATCCCGGATCACATACGTCCGCAAGTGATCCCAAGCATCTTTCATAGTAAATTTCGAGAAGTCGACTGCAACAAGATGTTTTACACCGACGGGTCAAGCCTCGACGGCTCCACTGGCTTCGGCATATTCAATCAAAACCTCACCGCCTCATTCAAACTCAATGATCCTGCTTCAGTTTACGTCGCAGAACTTGCTGCTATTCAGTATACCCTTGGGATCATTGATACTTTGCCTACCGATCATTACTTTATTGTCTCGGATAGCCTCAGCTCAATCGAGGCTCTCCGTTCAATGAAACCTAGAAAGCACATTCCATATTTTCTGGGGAAAATCTGGAAGCGCCTGCGTGCTTTGTCTGTAAGATCGTACAAGATTACCTTAGTTTGGGTTCCCTCGCATTGCTCCATTCCAGGTAATGAAGAAGCGGACTCTTTAGCTAAGGCGGGCGCTTTACAAGGTGACATATATGAAAGACCAATTAGCTTCAGCGAATTTTTCAGTATTACTCATCAGAGAACCCTCGAAAGTTGGCAAACTTCATGGAGCAATGGTGAACTGGGAAGGTGGCTACATTCGATAATCCCTAAGGTATCGACGAAACCTTGGTTCAGAGGGATGGATGTGGGTCGGGATTTCATTCGCGTGATGTCTCGGCTCATGTCCAATCACTACACGCTGGACGCACATCTCCGGCGTATTGGGCTCGTGGATAGCGGTATCTGCGCTTGTGGCAACGGTTATCACGAAATCGAACATGTTGTCTGGGCATGCGCCGAGTACTGTTCTGCTAGATCTCAACTATTCGATTCCCTTCGGGCCCTAAGAAGCTCACCCAATGTCCCGGTTCGAGATGTACTAGCAAGCCGCGATATTCTCTACATGTCCCTTATATACAAAATATATATATCCTCAAAACCATCAATATCCAAATTTAAATGCCCCTATCTTTTCTCTTATCATTCCCAGAAGTGCCCTCTTCCGCCTACCGTACCCCAACGATGGTTTGATACGACTCCAAGACGAGACAAAACATCTGTCGAATGAACCAACAACACGAGATCTACAGTACAACATCACACACGCAGCGCGGTGTGTTCCCGATCCGTATCTGAGCCGTACTACGAAATCGTCTGGAGGAACCCCTGCCGGCTCGAGGAAAACCGCCCGGCGTCCCAATACTTGATACATCCGTTCGAATCTGTAATCCTGGCCGTTAATTCCTGATGCCGGAAACTGAAAGTTTATATCTCACCCCCCCCCCCCCCCCCTTCAGCCTTGTCCGCTCTCCCTCCCATGTCTCTGATACACAGATGTATGACTTCATCCCCTTCTCCCCTTGAATATATTCCCAAAACTTAAGTGCTTAGTTTTAGTTGATCAATATTTAATCTCGTTAAGAAATGCCCAACAGTACCACTACTTTAAAATAGCCCTAATTAATTCCCCTTAATCTTGAACCACTCTTTCTAGTTATTTCTAGTTAATAAGCTTGTAAAATGTTCCGCTTAGTTAATAATTAATTTCTCCTACAATCTCCCTTCTAAAAATCATAAAGTGAATTACTATACAAAGAACACACAAAATGACCCGTCCCCCAAATCTTACGAATATTATATTATACCCTCTTTTATATGTATAAGTTAGCTGTAAAGTTTTTTTTTAGTTTCATTATATAAAACAAAATAATATTGAAATGTGTAACCCCCTAGTTTTAAGAAATTCAAAATGTAAAACAATGAAAAAATGGCACCTTTAAGCTAACGCATACGTGCCTTATCAAATAAACAAATTAAAAAAAAACAATCAAATTCAAAAATTCCCTCAAAAATTCACTTCCAAATTGACGAGAGTTTCATGCAAAAACGCTCACGCCTCTATTTCAAAGCATACACAAACAGTGCAAAGTATGCTAAGGATATTTTTGTACGAAAAACCAAGTAAGTACCCATAAGAAGAGATATTCATATCATCATTGGAATTGAAAATCAATTGAAAAGTTTTAAGCGGCTTAGCTGCAGTATGCATCGTATGAGCAAATGTTTATAGAGCAAAGTAGGGCATGATTTTAGATCTTCATCAAAATCAAATAAATCTGTCAACTTTTAATAGCTTTGGCGATAACTATAGAGGAATTCCACAAAGATCCGTCCGAAAATCTTTAAAATCGTGACCGACCATCTTAGATTCCAATGAAACTTTACACGTTTCACCGTCATGCAAGACTAAATATTTTCCACAGGTAATAAGATTATTTAGACTCAAGAGCAACTTTTCAAAAGGGCGTAAACGTTTCTACGTGTATGAATTTCCATTTTTTTGGTCGATCATTGTATTTTATACAGCAAATTTATCTGAGAACGAGTTACAGGGAATGAATACTTCTGTCTGAAAAAAATATACACTGAAAAAAAATGTTGTGTCATTTTTCAAAAAAAAAAAAACAAAAATTTATGATAAAAATTTAAATTGCGAAAAAACCCATTTTTTTTAAATTTTTTATATTTTGTTACCGAAAACCTAAAGAGAAAAGAAACATTTTGAATGTGATTGCATGATGGAGAAAAAATCGGTTAAAAAGTTTTCCTAACAATAACTTCGTACATGTTTTTAAATTTCATACTAATAGACATACAAAATTGTAATTCTATTACAGAATATATTTCTAAGCACCATTTAAAAGCAAAATGCATTTGACAAAAATCTTCCAAAATGCGATAATTTTCGAGATATTTGAAATTTTGCTACTTCAATAACAATTAATTCGTGTAATTATGCTCTTTTTAAAAGTTATTCGCGTTACCCCATCAAAAATGTCAAAAATTTAATGTTTATCGTTTTAAAGACGTATAAGCAACCTTCTTAGTGTATTTGGATCATGGAGAAGCTTTCAATAAAAAAGTTTTCCTAACAACAACTTTTGACATTTTTTTATAATTCTTACTATTTGCAGTCAAAAATACAATTTTCTTTTTGAATATGATTCTAAACGCCATTTTAAATCGAAATGCTCTTAACAAAAATTTTCTAAAATGTAGTAGTTCTCGAGATATTTTAACTTTTGTTTTAACAACACAATTATTTTGTTTTATTACGACCTTTTCATAAGTTAGTCGCGTTTCTCCATCAACAATAATAGGTTTTTCAAAAGGCTCGTAAGCTTTCCTGCATTTTTTTTTTGACATCAAGGCGATATTGTGAAACATTTTAAAGCTACATGAAAACAACCAACACATGATTCAGCTATATAGTTTAATCAACAGACCCTATGGTTGAAATATATTTTGGTTGCTTTCATGTAACTTTCAAATGGTTTACAATATCGCCTTGATGTCAAAAAGAAAGTTGCACGAAAGTTTACGGGCCTTTTTCGCCTATTATTGTTGATGGAGAAACGCGACTAACTTATGAAAAGGTCGTAATAAAACAAAATAATTGTGTTGTTAAAACAAAAGTTAAAATATCTCGAGAACTACTACATTTTAGAAAATTTTTGTTAAGAGCATTTCGATTTAAAATGGTGTTTAGAATCATATTCAAATAGAAAATAGTATTTTTGACTGCAAATAGTAAGAATTATAAAAAATGTCAAAAGTTGTTGTTAGGAAAACTTTTTTATTGAAAGCTTCCCCATGATCCAAATACACTAAAAAGGTTGTTTTTACGTCTTTAAAACGATAAACATTAAATTTTTGACATTTTTTGATGGGGTAATGCGAATAACTTTTAAAAAGAGCATAAATACACGAATTAATTGTTTTTGAAGTACCAGAATTTCAAATATCTCGAAAACAATCGCATTTTGGAAGATTTTTGTTAAATGCATTTTGATTTTAAATGGTGCTTAGAATTATATTCTGTAATAAAATTACAATTTTGTATGTCAATTAGTATGAAATTTAAAAACATGTACGAAGTTATTGTTAGAAAAACTTTTTTACCGATTTTTTCTCCATCATGCAATCACAATCAAAATGTTTTTTTCTCTTTAGGTTTTTGGTAACAAAATATAAAAAGAGTTAAAAAATGGGTTTTTCGCAATTTAAATTTTTATCATAAATTTTTGTTTTTTTGAAAAATGACACAACATTTTTTTCAGTGTATATTTTTTTCGGACAGAAGTATTCATTCCCTGTTACTCGTTCTCAGATAGTTTTTCTGTATAAAATACAGTAAACGAACAAAAAAAATTTGAAATTAATGCACGTAGAAACGTTTGCGCCCTTTTGAAAAATTACTCTTGTATCAAAATATTCCAATTGCCAGAGAATATCATGGAGATTCATATAGCGAACACACCTGCAAAGTTTCGTTCGAATCGACGATGGTCATATTTTGCGGTCGGCCGGTTTCTCATGGAATCCCTCATAGCAATAAATAATCAAGAATTTAAGGCATTCTATCAAACACCTTAAGCAGGCTATCTATCTTTGCTATCTTTTATAACTATCCTAACTGCTTAAATCAGTATATCAGGATTATCTCTTAAGGAGCTATGAAGCTTTACGATGATTTTAACGATGCTATTCAGATTGGACTGAACATCTACAAACAAATGTATAAAAATACATCATATTTATTCACCAGATTTCGATTGATTGGAACCACCCTAGCTAAATCGTTACTAAGGACTACCCTAGGAAACCAAAATGTGTCAGTTGACTTACGAAGTATCTGTTTTGAAAAGTTAATAATATTCACTTTTGCGAAAATTAAAAAAAAAAAAACAAACTTTTGGAGCCACCCTAGGCTGTTTAATTTTCATTTTAGCGTCCTAATTTAATCAAAATCGAGCTCAGCGCACCAAAATTACCCTACCCTAGTAACAATTGTAATTTTATGGCGCTCTTGAAGCCGCTCTTAAAACTTCGATTGCACTTGTAGTGTGCTATAAAACTTCAATTGTTACTTGGGTTAGATGATATTTTCAGTCATTTTAAACTAGTTTTGAGGTTTTGTCCAGCTTTTGTATGGAGTGGATCCACTGTGCTCAGGGGTGGGCCTATCGAGTTTTCAAAAATTCGTTATTTTTCTGGACAGTCCAATGTAGAATGTAGATGTCAGTGTGCAAGATATTATGGAGGCTCTAAACAAACTAGATGCCTCCAAAGGTTCTGGACCTGACGGGATCCCACCCGTATTTATGAAGAACTTAGCGTTGGAACTCACAGCTCCTCTGTTTTGGCTTTTTAACATGTCGCTTGAATCTGGCATTTTCCCCAATTTATGGAAAAGCTCGTACCTGGTACCCATTTTTAAAAGTGGCAAAAAATCTGACATATGTAACTACCGTGGAATTGCCATTATGTCATGTATGCCTAAACTCTTTGAAGCAATCGTTAACGAAAAACTATTCAATCAAATCAAAAACAGAATTACTAACATGCAGCATGGGTTCTTCAAAGGACGTTCAACTAATACAAATTTACTAGAATTCGTTAACTACTCATTGATTGCAATGGAGAATGGAAACTACACTGAAGCTCTTTACACGGACTTTAGCAAGGCATTTGATCGTATCGACATACCCTTGCTATTATTCAAACTGAAAAAAATAGGAATTGAATCAGGTCTTCTCAAATGGCTCAAATCATATTTAACTAACCGTCAACAAATAGTTAGATTTAAAGGGAAGAAATCGAATCCCATTCAAGTCACATCAGGAGTTCCTCAAGGCTCCCATCTAGGCCCTCTTTTGTTCATTTTATTCGTAAACGACATATCATACATTCTCAAAAACATAAAAGTTCTTATCTATGCCGACGACATGAAGCTCTTTTTAGAAATTAGGAACGAACAAGACATAAAGATATTACAGGAAGAAATACATATGTTTTACCTCTGGTGTAACAAAAGCCTTCTGCAAGTAAACGTAAAAAAAATGTAATGCAATAACTTTCAGTAGGAAACGAAATTCACCTGACATTTCAATCACTCTAGGAAATCAAGTGGTACAAAAGTGCGAAAGAGTTAAAGATTTGGGAGTCATTCTAGATTCAAAATTAACATTCATTGACCATTACAACACAATCATCAATAGAGCAAATAACATGCTTGGATTTATAAAGCGTTTTAGTTACAATTTCAATGATCCATATACAATTAAATCATTATACATCTCGTATGTAAGGTCAATACTGGAATATTGTAGCATAGTTTGGTCACCTTTCTCAATCACACATGAAGAAAGAATAGAATCAGTACAAAGGCAATTTTTATTGTTTGCACTTCGCAAAATAGGTTGGACACGATTTCCTCTCCCATCTTATAAAGCTCGCTGTATGCTCATTAACATCCGAACACTAAAAGAGCGCCGAGAATATGCAATGGTTTCATTTCTAAACGATATAATTTCGTGTCGTATTGATTCAGTCGAACTTCTATCTAAACTTAATTTTTATATACCTTCCCGGCAGTTACGAATCCGAAATACATTTATAACAAACAATTATCGTACAAATTATGCCAAGTTTGGACCATTAAATCAGATGATGGCAACTTACAACAAGCACTGCGAAGCTATTGACTTAACAATGACAAAAAGCAAATTAAAAAAATATTTCAATTCTATGCGCTTATAAAGAACATCCTAAAGTAGTGCTATGTAAACCAGATAGTGTTTAGTTTAGTTATTAGTATTTTATGTTTTAAGTGTATACTATATTTTATCGTTGTAACAAAACGGTCTACTCTTGTTTGACGACAATAAATAAATAAGAACGTGAATATTTCTTTTGGCGGGCGTGGGCTTCCTCATCGCAGTCCTCAATATGAATCTATACGTTTAGAATATATTTTCTGGACAGACAGCCTATTTTTGCTAGATACATTAGTTTAACAGTGTAAGTCAGCTAGTGATATAATTGATTAATTGAAATAATAGAAGAGTTTAAAATTTTAACAGAGAGCATGGTGTTGTACTTGGTTTTCAAATTCTGTTACTGTTAAATGACTTTCAATAGATTATGTTTTAATGGGAAGGATGCGAAGATAGTTGCGATAGATACAAATTCATTCGCGAATTATATTGCATGCTCTTGAACCCTGTAATTTAATTGAAATTAAAATTTGTTCAAGAAAAAGGAATGGCGATATATTGGTGCATCCAACGTTCTGTGCTTTCTTTTCATTTGGATTCAACTATAACATTCTGCATATTTAGAATCGGCGCGTTGTTTGTTTTTGAACCGTGCACGGATAAAAAGTGTCCCAAAAATCGTGAATAAAGTGCCATGAATTCTGGAATAATCACGTTTTTACATTACGAAAACAGGATGGTGTTTATGTGACGGACGAAAAAAATGTTCTTAATTGTCTCTTCGACACAGGTTGTATTCGCTGGAGCTGAATAATGTTCACAGATCTCATTCTGGTGATTCGGACTCATGGGTGTTAGCACGAACGTTGGTTTCCACTGAATCGATCAAGTGGGCCGTTGACAGCTTTGCTCCATACAAATCACCCGGAAAAGATGGAATACTTCCCGTGCTACTGCAAAAGGGATGTAACATTCTTAAACATGTCTTGAAAAAGATTATGCTTTCCAGTCTTGCTACCGGGTATATCCCGAAAGCATGGCGAGAAATATTTGTTAGATTTATTTCCAAAGGGGTGCACTCAAGCTATTAAGAAGCCAAGAGTTTTAGGCCTATTAGCTTATGTTCTTTTTTTCTGAAAGCTTTGGAACGGATAATCGATCAAAACATCAGGAACGTTAGTTTAGTTGAATAACCATTGCACAAAATGCAACATGCATATCCGTGTGGGAAATCCATGATCACTCTGCTTCATGATGTTGTTTACAACATTGAAAATGCCTTCTCGCTCAAGCAATCTAGCTTGGGTGTATTCCGAGATGTTGAGGGTACTTTTCACAATGTATCCTTCCAGTCTATTCTGGAAGCGACGCGTGGTCATGGGATATTTGCATGTATCTCGGGTTGGATAAACGCAATGCTTAATAACCGTATTCATTGCTCGTCACTGCACCGGTTGTTCTCAGGGTGGCGTTCTGTCACCTTTGTTATGGAACTTGGTAGCCGACGGCTTGTTGAAGAAACTCAGTGAGCTTGGATTTCCAACCTACGGGTTTGCTGACGATTACCATTCTGCATCGGAACAAACTTTGAGCTAATGCAACAGGCATTAAGGGCTGTCGAACAGTTATGTCGACAAGTTAAATTATCAGTTAACCCAAGCAAAACTTCTATGGTTCTTTTCACGAAGAAGCGAATAGCAACCGGGGTTCGTCCCTTGCAGGTCTCTGATTCTGAGCTACTGTGTGCAGATCAAGTCAAATTCGTTGGAGTTATATTGGATTCCAAACTGAGTTGGTCTGCTCACATTGAGTTCAGAGTCAAGAAAGCGTGCATGACCTTCGGTCAGTGCAGACGAACTTTTGGAAAGACCTGGGGTCTCAAACCTAAATACATCTATTGGATTTACACGACAATTGTACGTCCAATACTGTCATACAGATGCCTTGTGTGGTGGCAGAGGGCAGAGGTGATGACAGTCCAGTCAAAGCTAAACCATCTGCAAAGAATGGCGCTCATGGCGTTGACTGGTGCTTTTAGCACAACTCCGACTGCAGCTCTTGAGGCACTTCTAAATATCAAACCATTACATATACACCTCAAACAAGAAGCACTATCATGTGCATACAGACTGCAGGTTACTGGGCTTTGGAACAGTAACCATGTTTATCTTGCTACCAGTCATACATGATTGTGGTCACAAATGGTTACATAGGGTGAAGATATTCTTGCTTCCAGCGAAATTACACTCACATGTTGTTTTCCTTACAGGACATTCCATGTGAAGTTTCACTCTCGAGAGGAGTGGTTGTCTGGCTATATGGAAAGACAAGAACAAACGCATGTGGTCTGTTACACTGATGGTTCTCTGATGGAGGGACGTACTGGTGCTGGTGTCTACTGTCGTGAAATGAAATTGGAACTATCTCACTCACTAGGTAGATACTGTACTGTATTCCAAGCAGAAATCTTTGCGATTATGTGCGGGGTACAATCGGCCCTTCAACTGAGTTTGTCCGGCAGAGTTATAGCCTTCTGCTCTGATAGTCAGGCTGCAATCAAGGCCCTTAGCTCAGACAAATCACGGTCCAAGCTAGTGATCGGGTGGCGAAACTAAATCGAAGAACTAAGCATTGTCAACACTATCTACCTTGTCCGGGTGCCCGGATATTCCGGTATTAGTGAAATTGAATGGGCTGACGAATTGGCCGGGGCAGGTTCAGCAATTGACGGTTCAGGTTCAGTGATTTCGAAAAATCTCCTACATTTTTCGAAGTTCCACTGTGGCATGCTAACCCGAGTTTTAACCGGCCACTGCAAACGCAATTATCACATGGCAATTATTCAACGCGCTGAGTCGTTTTCATGTGATCTTTGTAATTTCGAGTTTTCGGCCGTCCTTATATAGACGAAAACCATGTTTGGACGACTGAACTCACACTAAAGTTTCTTATCCAATGCAGTAAAGAGCTTTAGGCTTACTCGCAGGCGAGTTGAACTACTTGTGAGTTTAACTTACCTGTAGTTTGTTTTTGTTTTTGTGCTGTCATTGTTCTACTTCCCCACACCTTCTTGTCCTTTCCTTCCGCTCAGGAAATGATGCAAACACACGGCAAGGCACAAATTCCCGACCACATACGGGGAACGTGCCATTTAAGCCAATATGTTCTGATTCCTGAACATGTTTTCTTGGTAGGGAATCTGTAGCTGTAGACGGAAGAAATTGATTTTCATGGCAACCAAGCAGAGTTTGAAGCAATAATTGAATTATTCGGTATCAATTAGTTTTTTTTAGATTTTTGAACAATGACTGCTTGTAGCCCGCATCTCGAGAATATGGGTAATTTTGGAATAATCTAGAAGACTGGGTGCCGGAGCACGATGTTTAGTGCCATTTTGAAATCCGGTATGGCGATTTCCGGTTTATTGAAATTCGCTATAACCCCGTCCATATGGGTATTTTCGGAGTTGACATGCGTGAAGAGCGGCATATGAATAGCCCACATTGGGGCTGTGACCGATTATTTCGTCCGCGTCAGCATGTAGCGCTATACTTTCTTTGGCAAAGTTGTTGTACTCACTTGGGTCTACAACTTAGAGTCATAGGGTATCCAATTAGTTGAAAACTTTGCCGCCAGGGGTCCTATGAAGAAAGAGTAAATAAATTGAACCTCTCGTCGTAAATTCGACTATCATTAAATGGATTCAATGTCAAATATATCAATACACTGATTATTTTGAAAGGTGGTGTCTTCGGGGAATTTGTTAAAAAAGTCCTGAGCTTTTGGATGGTAGAAAGTATATCTCGCAATTGCCCCACCAGGCGGCGCTGGTGGTAATGCAAATATTCAACACATGTTAAAACAATTCTATATCCCAACGTCGTGATTAGATAGAGTCGTACTGTCTTCAGCAAAGTTGCTCGAGAGGTCGAGGATTACCCAATGGTAACAGATTAGTTTGGAATATTCTCACTATGCGGCGCTAGTGAGCGTAGAAGCTTTCAGCATACGGTAGATGATGATATGTCTCAAAAGTCTAATAACTTAGAAAGATGGTGTTTTCGACAAAGTTCTCGAGGAGGTCAAAGGCTACTCGATTATGGATAGACTAAAGTGGGATGTACCCGCCAGGAGGCGCTAGTGATTTTTTTTTCAAATCATGTATCTCGAGATCATGATCATTTGGAAGGGTCTGTCTTTGACAATATTCATAGGCAGGGAGAGCTCTGCCCTACGGCGAACAAATTAATTCAGAACTCTCCCACAAGGCGGCGCTAATGAGAATGAAACTTTCTTAACATTATAGATCTATTTCTAAAGTCTAATAATTTGGGAAAACGCTGTTTTTGGTAAAGTTCTCCAGGAGGTCAAGTGCTGTTTGATGTATAGTAAAATTTCGATTTTACCCACTAGGTGACGCTAGCGAGCACGCATTTTTCCTATCAATGTCTGCATCTCAATATAAAGGCAGTTTAGAAGGGTGGTGTCTTCAGCAAAGTTGCTCCAGAGGTCGAGGTCTACCCAACGGTGATAGATTAGTTTAGAATACTCTCACTATGCGGCGCTAGTGAGCATAGATGCTTTCAGCATCCTCGAGAACTTTGCCGAAAACACCATCTTTTGTATCGATTTTGTTGGTTATTTTCGGCAAATTTGAGACTAAGAGAAACGAAAGCAATGAAATTGAAAGAAGGATAGGTATTCTAGAGCGAATCAGTTATAAACTTAGAACGGAAAACTAGGACTAGGCAGGCTCATGATGATGAGTTATGCTCTACCATAGACCATGCGGTAGACTTGGGTGCAACGCCCAACTCCTACTCTGCAGAAGGCAAAGAATTCTTCACATTTCCTTTCGATCATGTCCATATGAGCCTGCCTAGTCCTAGTTTTCCGTTCTAAGTTTATAACTGATTCGCTCTAGAATACCTATCCGTCTTTCAATTTCATTGCTTTCGTTTCTCTTAATCTCAAATTTGCCGAAAATAACCAACAAAATCGATACAGTAGAACCTTGCGGCAATTAAAACACAGTAACATAACAAACACCATCTTTCTGATTTATTAGACTTTTGTGATATATCATAATCTGCCGTATGCTGAAAGCTTCTACGCTCATTAGCGCCGCATAGTGAGAATATTCCAAACTAATCTGTTACCGTTGGGTAGTCCTCGACCTCTCGAGCAACTTTGCTAAAGACAATACGATTCTATCTAATCACGACGTTGGGATATAGAATTATTTTAAAATGTGTTGAATATTTGCATTAGCACTAGCGCCGCCTGCTGGGGCTATTGCGAGATATACTTTCTACCATCCAGAAGCTCTGGACTTCTTTAACAAATTCTCCGAAGACACCATCTCAAAATAATCAGGGTCTTGATATATTTTAAATTGAATCCATTTAATGATAGTCGAATTTACGACAAGAGGTTTGATTTATTTACTCTTTCTTCATAGCACCCCTGGCGGCAAAGTTCTCAACTAATTGGATACCCTATGACTCTAAGTTGTAGGCCCAAGTGAGTACAACTACTTTGCCAAAGAAAGTATAGCGCTACATGCTGACGCGGACGAAAAAATCGGTCACAGCCCCAATTAGTCGAAATCCCATAAGCTATGGGTATCCTACAACGCGGGTACCGCGCAGCAGGAATCCGCGCAGTAGGAAGCCGCGCAGTAGGAATCCGCGTAGTAGGAGACCCGACGGTACTTGTGTTATGCCGCACTCAGCCTTTTTTGCCTTTCTCATATAGAAAGGTTATGCAATCACTCTGAAAAACGTCAACCTAATCCCGGCCCGGAGGGCCGAGTGTCATATCCCATTCGACTCAGTTCGTCGAGATCGGAAAAAGTCTGTATGTGTGTGTGTATGTGTGTATGTGTGTGTGTGTATGTGTGTGTGTGTATGTATGTGCGTATGTGTCAAATAATGTCACTCATTTTTCTCAGAGATGGCTGGACCGATTTGCCCAAACTTAGTCTCAAATGAAAGGTGCAACCTTCCCATCGGCTGCTATTGAATTTTGGATCGATCGGAATTCTGGTTCCGGAATTACGGGTTTCAGAGTGCGGCCACACAGAAATTTCTCATAAAAACTATAGGAAAAATTAAAAATAGAATTTTTATTTTTGATGCTAAATGTATTCAAGGTGCATAAAACGTCGAGATTTGATGCAAACACGAAAAAAAATTTGACGAAGATTCACTTTTTTGGATTTTGCACATTTTTGCCTTTCTCATATAGAAAGGTTATGCAATCACTCTGAAAAACGTCAACCTAATCCCTAATTTTTTTTCGACTAGCATAAGGTTTCTGGATTTTAACAGGGGCGTAGTTGATGGTTTACGGAGAGGGGTTACACCCCCCCTCTACTGTTCACTCCCCTCCTTTAAAAATCTCCTTAAATCACCCCTCAGACCCCTCCCTTTCAACCCCATCATCTTTAAACCACCACTATATTACAAAGCATACCAATTTAAGCTGGGGAGTCGTTCGTTCATGGGACTTTCGCCCTCCTCACATGCCCATCCCCGCATGACAAAATGAGTTAGCAAGCAGATAACATTGATCTAATGCTGATTAGGCGAATGGAGTATGATATTTTTTTGTTTCAAGTGTTTCACCGTCGACACGTAGCTCACCAAGTTCGTGGCTGGCATGCCATTGTGTATAAGTGCAAAGTGTACTAAGAATGTAATGGACATTTCCACAAGTATGTTGAACCTAAAAAGCCTCCGTGCCATAGTTTGGAGAAATGAGAAAGGCACAATTGCACCGCTAGGTGGATTAAAACAGGTTTTTTAAATGTGGAGTAAGGAATAACTTTAAACTTGGGTTCTAGGAACTGGGGCAAATCGGGTACACATGTTTCGTAGGGTCATCCTAACTATCTTCAATTGCATTGGGCATCTACCAGTCCAGAGTGCAAGTGAGTTTTACGCGTTTTCTTTGTAGGCATCGCATGCTTGTACGCGAGCATGTCTGTAGATGGTTAATTCGCTATCCTGAACTCATAAATAATGCAAAGTCACGCATTCCAAAGTAAAACACTCGAGAGTATCTTCAAAATTTCATACCGAATTATTTTGCAAGGGACACATAATGCGTTTAGTGTATTCCAAATAAACTTCATGAATAATTCCCTTTGGTGAAATCCGCTTCCCTCATAAATTCTCTATTTAAACAAGTCAGACATTCTCGGCGAAGCCAAGATATATCCGTTACCTAATGCGTGTACAACAAAATCAACGAGAAAATCAACATACACACGTTCACCTTTCTCGGTGAAGCCTCTTAAACTCACATTACCACCGTTTGAAGTTTAAATTTTCTGCGTCAGGTAGCAAGCTCCCTACCAACAGGGAAAATGTATATTTTCCTCACACGCTAAATCCCTGTCTGCTGCTTGTTGTCGCTTGAGAACTGGGAAAAGGAAGAAGCATTATATTTTGTTGTTTTTGTATGTCGCGAGGCTCATTTCATCGCCGAGCCGGGAAAGCTCGGTTTTTCGTACACACCTGGGCTGTTCCGCCGCCCCTCTAGAATCTCTTGAGAAACCGGTAAAGACGATGTTGTTCAATCCGTGCGATGTCATGCTTTCGCCGAGCAAAGGTAGTCACTTCAGTCGACGATGCCTTCTCTTTCCCCGAGATGACTTTCGACTCCCTCCTTTTGGGTGGCTCAGGTTCTGTGTGTGTGCACCCCGGCGGAAGGATTTGCTGTAATCATATTTAAATTAAATGTTTGAAGCTTCCTTCCAGAGCATCAAAGACGTACCAGGTGTGAAAAAAAATATTCAGAAGGCGACGAAGATCCGGTAACAGGTTTGATTTGACTTTCATTATTCCGTTCTACGTGGAGTTAGAGGGTGAGATGATGGTTAGGGAGAGACGCAGATGGCGGGTGCAGTGATTCAAGTTTCTTGGAAGGTTGGTCGTGGATAGCTATCGGCTAATTTTTTAATTCAAAAAGAATTTTGCGTCTTTTTGGCTTACCACGTTCAGGTTTAACCACTAATTGGTATTCTAAAAGGGTCTTTGTAACATGCTACGGTACGAAAAATAATCTGCGGAAGTTGATTAAATATTCCAAAAAAAAAAAAGAATTGTATCACAAATTAAAAAGTTGGCTATATCTCTCGCTAAGGTAGAAATTTGTTAAAACAGTTTGGAATGGAAAGCTATAACACCTTCTTTAGTATGCTAAGATTTACGTATCGATCTTTTCATGATGAAACAACTGACATGCCCGGGCACAGATATTAATACAAAACAGGAACACTACTTGTGCTCACACCAACCGATTGCTGTCGGATAAAATTTCATTGGTACAAATGTTTTGATTCTAATGAGATCACAACAAATTTGCAACATGGTTCATTTCTGAATCTTTTTACAAAAAAAAACTAGAAGTGAGATGAGACACTTCCTACACATATCACTGTGGTATTATTCATTACACGGAAAGATAGAAATCAGCTCTAGTGCTAAATCCTATTTCTGATTTCAAATTAGTTGAATTTAACAATAAACGATTTAGTTAAAATCCAGCTTTTATTTTTCTAATTAAGTTTTTGTTTTTAAGAGAAGGTTTTAGTTAAATAAAAACCAGGACACAATCCAGCAAAACAAGAACTAAAAATGAAATTTGCATTTTCAACTTTGCTTGCGGTTGAATTTAGGAATGAAAACAGCATTCTCAACCAAATAGATAAAGAATGCTATTTTGTTATTTCGGGGCTGTGTATATATACTGTGAAAATTCAGCACGGCGAATAACAATAACCTTTACTGAACTTTATAACCAGAAACATTGTTAAAAACAGAACAATTTTTGCTAATGTCAAATCCACTTGAGCGAAAAAATAAATTATTAGTAATTGGTGTTGTGGCAGATTTGGGCACGAAATATTTTGTGACTTAACGTTGTTTAGTTTTAGTTCAAAAGGATTATTGTCAATAAGTAGTGCACAGATAAAATGAGAAGTTAATGTTGCATGAAATTGTCCACGAAAAGTGTAGTATTTTGGTTGAAAATGGTGGTAAGTTTTTATTTTTCTCTTATATTCTGGCCTGGTGGAGTGAAATTGTGGCAATGTATGTATTGTCAAGAAAGAAGACTTAATGTCAGTGAAACAATTATAGTATCATCGCATAATGTATTTATTTAGCATGTTTACGTTCGTTTAGTTCCCTACGTATAAGATGCGTCAGAGGTGGATGTTGGGCGCCATTTTGAAATACAATATGGCGACTCCTGGTTAATCAATTTTTTTTGCATTTCAAAATTAAAAATGGCGCCTTTCGGTTTAACGAAGTTCGGAAACACCTAATCATTAAGGTAATTCTAGGAATGGTTCGGATGAGTTGTTTCCAGAGACAGATGTTTTACGCCATTCTAAAATCCAAGTTGGGGACCATTCATAAATTACGTAACGCAAAAATTGCCCAAAATTGACTCCCCCCATGTAACAAATTGTCACAAATTTCTCCATCCCCCCCTCCCCTATTACGTAACAAATTCCCAGAAAAATTTCGGTGAAAACATGTTACGTAACGATCTAACTAACTCCCCCTCTCCCCTATTTCACAACATGTCACAACTTGTTGTACCCCCCCCCCCCCCTAAAAGCGTTACGTAATTTATGAATGGTCCCTTGGCAACTTTACACGCAGAAAAATTAAGCATATTTAAACCAAAAATATGTGTTATTGAATCCAATCATTTATTGTTTATTACTTCAAATAACAAACTAATTGGTCTGAAAATATTTTTTTTATCGCAACAACAATAAAATTTTGTTTTCAATAAAATCATTCTTAATTTCAGTAATTTTGTTTTAATTTCAATAAAATATTTATTAAAAAATGGAATAATATTTTTTTTGAAACGATGAATAAATTTTATTGAAATCAAAATAAATAAATTTATTGTCTCCCGACCAATAATTTTATTATTGAATTTAATCCATATTTTTATTGAACCTACAAATCTTTTTTTCTGCGTGTAAGTTAAGCGAAATTCTAAAATCTAATCACAGTTTTTTCGAAATAGAGGTGACGAATAGGTATTAGAGGTCGATGTTGTTTGGGGTTTTATGTGATTAAGGGACCACTTCAATGGAAAATAATGTGTTGAAAGTAAAAATATTCCAGGAACACTGTTGGTTACTTTGATTGCGTTGACAAAACAAGCCAAACAAAAATCTAGCGTTTCATTTGAAAAAGTCGTTTTTCACTAACGTTCACAACATGCTCAACAACAAACTCGGTGTGCAAAAATAAGATTATATCCTATAATTTGAGTACTGCGTAACTGGAACTGGTCAAAGCATCTTGTGGCTCATTTATTATGATAGTGCCATTAGTTTTATATTAGATTTTTCGGATTTATACAAGGCAAGGTAACGGTACACAGAATAGATGGTTCGACAGGTACACGCAAAGAAACAGCAGAACTCTGCCCTTTTGGATGAGACAATCTTTATTTTATTACTGATCGTAAAATTGGAATCAGTATATATTGACTCGATTGTTACGCACCCCATGTTATTCGAAGATTTGTGCCCAGCCTTGTCCCCTTATAAGATTCCTAATAAGAAGGGAAAGGAGACAAAAGGAAGGGGAATGGAAAATGACAACACAATACAATCAACACAAAACAGTAAACATCATGAATTTTTCATTCCCAGAGGAATAATTAACCCTACTGACAAAGCCTATAGCACTTTACCACACTGGGTTAGGAACTATAGCATATCCTTACTAGCTTCCTGTACAAAAGTTTGTGTATGTATATAGAATCATAAATCCGAATTAGGTAATTGCGTTACTGTAGAGCAATTACATATCAAAAGATTTGAAGTTCCATAATCGAATTCACTGTCACACAAATAATACTCAGCACGCTGAGTAGGAAACTTATGATATTTGAGTTTACAATGTCCAGTCAGTGCTTTGACTAGAATATTACAACCGATAGCAAAGTTTTTTTGAAGAAGAAGAGGAAATATCTAAAAAATAAAAGGTCTGGTGATTTTAGTGCGTCGATAAGGATTTTTTGTAGAATTTGCCATCGAGTGTACAGTAAAAACCGATTTAATCCACCTAGCAGTGAGATGAGACATTTCTTACACATATCACTGTTGGATCATTCATTAGTTTGCAGAACTCATGCGAAGTAGTATATCAAAATTATCAAATACACGAATCAAATTATATTAGCTTAATTAATGAAAATTTAGACTATATTTAGAAATAAGTATAAGATTAATAGAATGAATTGACTCAAACTAACAAATTGAATGAAATAAATAAATGGAATGACTGAACCTGAAATGAATAAAATTAAAGATATGAACAAAATGAATTAAATGAATAAAATGAATCAAATTAATCAAATTAATCAAATGAATCAAGTGAAGCAAATGAATCAAAAGAATTAAATGAATCAATTTAATTTAAGGGTTCAAATGAATAAAATGAATGGAATGAACTAAGAAACTAAAATGAATAACGAATAAATTAAATGAATAAATGAAACAAACGAACCAAATAAATAAAATGAAGTGAATTGACAAAATGAATAAAAAAGAAGAAAATGCATTGATTGAAATGATAAATTAATCGATGTTGTAAGGTTATAAATTAATAGAAAAAATAAATTGTGTCAGAAGCATTATTTGGATGAAATGAATAAAACTGAAAAAATAGTCAGGTTAATAAAATGTTCTTCATTTTAAACAAAATGTATGAAACGAATGAAAACAGGGAATAAAATAAGTGAAATGAATGATATAACTAAAATGCACGAAATGAATAAACTGATCAGAGTGAATCCAAATGATAAAACGAATAAAGTATATTAAGTGAACGCTGATTAACAAAATTAATAAAAAGATGCTGAATGAAACAATTGATTAAAATGCAATGATCATTTAAAGTTAAAGTTAAAAAACATTTTTGAATAAAATAAGAAAATAGATAATCCAGATTGTACGAATTTGAGAACCATTACATCAGAAAGTTATGAAATGATTTTGAAAATTGTATCTTCCGAGGAAAGGCTAATTAATATACAATGGGATTTCTAGGGCTTCTATCCTTTTTTTTGTTTTAGTCTTTTCGTTTTTACGCTTCTTTACTTGACGGCGTCGTTTTAAGATTATTTAGTGTTTCAACATTATTGATAGACCTTAATTAGTTATCAGGAACCTGGAACGTTCAATTTGCTTTGGAAATCAAAGTTTACTTTTTGGTCATATATTCCCGAAAAATATTGTGCAGAATAGAATTTGCTGGTGCAGTAATTTAACGCGCAGTTGAATATAGTAAAGTGAGACAAGGTCACATGACACATTCTTTCGTGACGTTTACAACGATTTGACGAATCATCATTCGACAAATATGTCATAACTTTATCAAATTAACGCCTACATCAAAACTTATTACAGATTCGGAAAGTAGACAAAATCTCACGAAAGCCCTTTGAACAGAGAGCAAAAGATGGAGAATGCGATTTGTAAAAGAGACAAGTAGATATTTCAGAGTTTTCATTTGAATTAAAATAAGTAGTGTGAAGTGTCTAGGCTATGTCGATAGCATAAAAGGCGCGCATTCAGTTGATTATAATGCAGTCTCTTTCCAGTCATCCTTATAGCTTGCATATTGTTTCGTTCGGAATTCTCGTTCAGGAAATATGGATAAATAAGCCGTGTACAATCCAATACTGTGAAAAAGAAATGGTTCAAACTGTCAGGATGGCAAAAATGTAGTCAGATCAACTATCTGTCCAATGCATAAACTCTGATTGCAATCCTCGCTAATTTATTTGTACAATATGGAAAACTCGAACGAAACGTGTGCTGAATTATCCAATGCCTCACTACTAATTGTGACTTCCATTGAAACTTCAATTGAAGTGTACTCAGTATAGAGCAGATATGGACGAGGATAAGTTAGAAGACACCTTGTACTTGCATTCCCCATTGAGAGTGGGGACTTTAGGAGACTTCTTTTCCCGGATCTAATTCGTGGATATTTTTGGGCTTTGATCCGTTATTTTTCATGAAAGCTCATACCAATATAAAGTATGTGCATTTTCAATAATATCATCACAAAAAGGTGTTCTCAGTTTTCACATGACATATTTGAGCATATGTTTTATTCAACATTCAATAGAGATACGAAGAGTTGAAATATCGCACGTGGAATGTCCCACCTCCCAGTTAAGCCACATATTTTTCTGAGATAGCCATGAATTTCCTTTATTATAGTGTTTATACAAGCTTTGAATGAATCAGAAATAGATTTGAGTTGATGTAGTTTTCGATGGTCACCTGTCTACCCATAGTGCAACGTTTCGAAATACCAATTCCACCTTGAAAATAGTCATAGTTTTCCCATAAGGCAAATATTTTGCAAATTTTCTCGGACTACAAATATTTTATTTGACATGTAGGATGTGTTATTAAACTTGTTTCCGCGAGTCTCTTGTACACTAAAATGCAAAGAAAATAATAGGGTAACAGACAAAAAATAGTTTTGTTTTCTCAAACCTTCACAATTACATCGCACACATGAAATTAGCTTGAATATTAATAAAGATTAGCAGAGAATCTTATCACACAACTTAGAAATGGATAGAGAAATAGCAAGATAGATGTGAGTCGTGACAGTTGTTACCAACATGAAGAAAGAGAGAGAGAGAGTGAAAGAGAGAGTGAGATAAATATGGGGAGGGCATGTGAGGCCATGCCAGACCTTATTTTTATAGGTATATTATGCGATATATTGATTCCTTACATCCCTATTATAAATAATGTAAGTAGTAATTTTTGCGCCATAACCAATATAATCTAAATTTTGCAAAGAGCTAAATTTTTGCTAGAGTTTTGGGATTCAAAAATACAGTTTCTTTCGGTGATGCCACGAGTATAATTGTATGAGAAGTCTTATCTCACTACTAGGTGAATTACTTGATGATCTGTATAGTTATATACCATCCAATATTTACTTCACGATTGAACGCAACGCCTAATCCAAGGGATAAATACATGAACTCTAGAAAAAAATCACTATGAACGCATTATTTTGTTTTTGTAGTGAACTTACATATTGATTTTTGAGAAATAGTTCAATTATTATATAGGAAATTCACAAAATGTTTTCAAAATCGAATTCCTTGAATCACGTAGATGTGTTTTCATACCCTGGTGTTCAAAAGCGGTTTAGTTTTGCCCCTAAAAGACCAGTAAAGCAATACTCTATATGAAACGGTCTCCTTTTTAATTAGTGAAAATTGGTGAGCGAGGAATACAAATACAAAATGTTTAATATCTCCGTCGCTCGTGAGCGGATTTTGACAATATATAGCTTGATAGAAAGGTATTTCTACAAGGTTTCTAATTATGTGCAGTTTGTTGCACAACGTTGCTTTGTTTGAAAGTTATTTACTAAAAACCTGCAATGTTTTGACAAAATGGCCTATATCTCAGAAAGTAAACAACATATCGAAAAACAAAAATAATAGTGTCAAATGGCAACGTTAGGCCTTTCATTTGAAACTAGTTTCATTAAGATCGGTTCAGCCATTGCTGAGATAATTACATGACATTTTGTACATACATACATACACACATACACACACACACATACAGACATTGTCTCAATTTGTCGAGCTGAGTCGATTGGTTTGAGCGAATCCTATACATTTCTTTTGTAAGAAATGTAAAAATTGACATTCTATATTCAACTACGAAAAATTTTAAATTTAAAAACAGAATGGCTTAAATTCAAAACTGACATTTGTTGAAATCAAATGAGGAAAAAACTAGATTGAACAAAACAACCTCCCTAAAATTAGCATATTTTTTCAGGAATTCAACTAAATAACTAGATAATTTTAATGCAAAAAAAGCTTTGAATTTGGAGTATATGTTAGTTGAAATAACAGAAAATAGCACTAAATTCAGCACAAAATTTAGTTGAGAAGATGGACAATGTGTCTCCGCTAAAAGTGACAGCATCATTTTCTCGCCAAATCAGCAGAGAAAACAGAAATTCCAACTAGCATTTTAGCTCTTTTCAGGAAGATCGAGAACAACTAATAAAAATCAGCAAATTGAGAATTTGCTTAGTTGTCCTAAATAATAACTAATTCAATTCAGTAAATCAACTAAGGTTTTCGCATCTGAGCCGAATTTTGGTTCTCCGTGTGAGAAAGGCAAAACTGGTTCGATTTAAAAGGTTGAAACCGCACAATTTCCCTAATCGATATTCAAATAAAAGGTTATCTATGGTTGAGTAATTTATGCCATGAGGCCTGGCGCGTCTCTCGAGGGCCCTGCTGCTGGAGCTAATCGCACCTATATCAATGGCGACGCTGATCCCCTGCATATCAATGCTGATCAGGTCTTCTGCGAAAGAAGTATTTTATGTGTTATCAGAATAGGCAACCGTATATACGTATATACTACTATTTTGGTGGAAATAGGTGAGCAGGCAAGAAACAAACTAGCTTATCTTAACACAGTAGTTAACAATGAAATGCAGGAATAGGTGTGGAAAAATAATATGCAACCAAAATATAAAATATTGTGTTTGAAGAACATCATAGGGGTTCGAAAAATTCTTGTACTTAGCTGCTTTCCTATCTCCCTCTACGTCTGCCACATACGCATCTTTCTAGAATACATATAGATAGCAGGTGCTGGGTCAACATTAGAGTGACAGGAAAAAATGACCCCTATCAGCCCACCCCTGACGCGATTTCTAGTCCCACCAGGAATACTTGCACCAAATTTGAAGCAAATCGGACAAATCTAGCTACCGGACCAACGTGCCTGAAGTTTGTATGAGATTTTTCGACAATTTACATGGAGAAAAGCCACTAGCTCACATTTTCGCCGCTAGGTGGCACTGTTAGCATCGTATTATCACTGTAAGTGAAAATAAGAAAGATAATTTAATTGTCTACAACTTTGTCGAAGACTGCTAGTCAATCCGGCTTTGTTAAAAGACGTTATTAAACTTTTAGCGAAGTGATGCCTGAGTCAGTTTTCCATAGGGCCTAGCAGTGCATGGTTGTGCATCAGTACTCAATTCGCACGAAAAAACATTTTTGTGAAAGAACCGTTAGATTTAGCTCAATAGGATGTTCAGAAGAATTGTAGTAAATAATAGGAGTCATGTTTTGGTTAGAACATTTTAGTGCCACATTGTACCGCATAAAGGGGACCAACACTAACTTTTTAACGGAGAGAGATAGAAATTAGGTGTCTTCCACAAAGTTGTAGAACAGGCATTTTGCAATAATTCTCCCAAACATCTCGATATTCTATCTCTCTTCTATGAAAAGTTAGAGTTGGCGCCCTCTATGCGGTCACAGTTGGAACTAAAATTTTCCAACCAAAACATAACTCGTATTATGTGGTATAACTCTTCTAAACATCCTATTGAGCTAAATCCAACGGTTATTTCACAAAAATGTATAGTTCGTGGGAATCGAGTACTGATACACAACCATGCACTACTAGGCCCCATGGAAAACTGACTCAGACATCACTTCGTTAAAATTTTAATAACTTCTTTTAACAAAGCCGGATTGACTAGTAGTCTTCGACAAAGTTGTATACAATTAAATTATCTACTTTATTTTCACTTACAGTGATAATACAATGCATACAGTGTCACCTAGCGGCAAAATTGCGAGTTAGGGGGTTTTCTCAATGTAAATTGTCGAAAAATCTCATACAAACTTCAGGCACGTTGTCCGATTTGCTTCAAATTTTGTGCAAGAGCTTCTGGTTGGACTAGGAATCGACTCAGGGGTGGGCCGATTGAGTTTTCAAAAATTCATTATTTTTCTGGGCAGTCTAGTCAACATCTTGTTGGTTCCATGTTAAACTTCACTTAAAATAGTTTTTCTTCCAACATTATCATTAACTGTCCAGCTCATTGTAATTTGCCGTAATGTATTAACCTTCCAATGTCAGAATGATTGCGCCTAAGCCTTTTCCCAGTATTTATTTTCCACCGAATATTAAAAATAGAATTCTTCTATGCAATTTTTTTCTCAAAACAGAAACTCGTATAATACCAAATTTTGCACACAAGTGCACAATACCTAACTTGGAATGTTTGGTTTTTAGTTACACGGGTGCGTTTCGGCTTCGCCTCATCAGAAACCGACACTAACCTTTTGTCGGAATAGATTGACGCAAATCCCTTAAAACTAAAACACACTTTGCCCATTCCTCCTTGGGGTGAAATTTAGCATATTGGTTTTTAGTGTTTCGGATTCTCCTCGTCAGTAACTAACACCAACTTGGAGCGAGTTAGATAAATACAAAACCAGCACCAAATTGGCCCTAATTAGACACTAAATCCAAAAAGTCTTATGTAAACACCTAGAATACAGGTTTGTCCCGCGTGATGTCGTCGATGATGAGGAAGTTGAATAAAAAACTAGTCTTTTGGTTCGAGAACCAAACGCCTGGCACTATGCAGTTTTTATCTCAAACGAGATTTTTTTTTTGATTATACAAAATTTTGCGCATAAGGACATAAAGGCGAAGAAGTTCGTCTCTTCAACCAATTCATCTAGTTGAATACATAGTTCAAATCGGGTTTGGAAATACCGTCACTAAATTCTTTGACATTTTTCGGCTTCATACCTGGTGAAAATGCTCTATAGTTTTGCGAACAGTTGTCATGCTCGAATGCAGCTCAAAAGTCAAGCTAGTAACGAGCGAGTCAATTTGTTCTGAGGATGATTGCACCAACCCCGTAAGTGTTATCATGTCGGTATGCCAAGATTCGACGGCAAGCTTTATAGTTGTTTCGAAACGGAATGTGACATGTACCAAGAATCCCCTTTTTCGATTTTTGTTGTTGTAACATTTTCCATGACAAATCGTACGTTATAAAGCACCAGTTGAATGCAGTCAATAACTGAAAGTTCAATTCACCATCACCGCACAGAATCATTTCCATGAAAAGTGATGTTGTGCGTTGGGAAAACATGAAAATGGAATCGTTCAACGTTTCTTTCTTTTTGTGTTGTAGGTGTGCCATCACACAACCCACGTGAGTGGAAAACAAAATCGTGTTCCACGAAGATACACAGATGCGTCGTTTCGATGAAATTCCACCTTTCCATTAAACTGAAACAGCGGAACATGTATATCGGTAAAGTTTATTAACGATTTGAAAATGCTTGTGCGGAAAATAAGTTATTGAATTGAGTTGCGACATGTTTTCCTTTGTATCTTGGTAACTGTACAATATGCTAGGGATTATTTATATGGAGGTTGGCGCAGAGACGCCTAATCAAATTTGGCCCATATGTTGCGTACAACCTATTTGTTTTTTTTTGAGTTGACATATTCGCCAATAAATTGTGCTACATAGATATTACGAGCAATGATGTATCGTCGAAACTGTAAGTTGATTATACAAACAACTGTACAAACCTAGGCGTGTAGTATGTGGGTTCGCGAAGTTAGGCATTATGGACGATTGCCATAATTTACAGAAAATCCTTTTTACCTTTTTTATTGTAGAAAGTTTAACGTTAGGCTCGTTGTTTCCGTTGAAAGTCACTGCTTACTATCGAAACATCACTCGGTATAAGCCAGTGGTTTAGTGTTCACGCAAGACGTGTGACTTTTTGGTATTTAGTGTCTAACTCGTGCTAATTTGGGTACGTAAGGTATGTGCCCTCATGCACAAAACAATTGGTCTTGTCCAAAATTTTTACCACTTGGGAATTTTGCATGATAATTTATGCCTAACGTCCATTATGCCAAACGTTAATGATGTCCGACGTCCATTCTACCTAACGTATACGTTCTACCTAACGTATTTATGTATTTATGTTTTTTATACTCAACCTTGAATTTAATATACTTAAATGTAAGTTGACCTCTCGTTTTGTTTTTGACAACACTAATAAGTACGAAAGCGACGCACAACTCAAAAGTATGTTAAGGTGAAGCGATGCCAAAATAACAACAAAGGTTCGGTTATGTTCGGGTTACGTTCAGTACCTGGGTGCGGCTAGAACGTACTATACCGATAGGAAGAGGGCACGCCCACAAGCGTAATCGTTCAGCCTAAACAGAATATTTGTGTTGCTTAAGAAAAGTTTACAGTCTTTCTTCCAGGCGCTCCTGACCATGAAAGATATTAAGGAACAGAGTTAAGTGACTTTCTTTCAATAAGTTAACA
Organism: Topomyia yanbarensis; assembly: GCF_030247195.1. Lineage (NCBI taxonomy): Eukaryota > Metazoa > Arthropoda > Insecta > Diptera > Culicidae > Topomyia > Topomyia yanbarensis. Next base: position 358,190,888 of record NC_080671.1, on the reverse strand, counting down.
ATTGCTGGGAAGTTTAATTTAATAGATTAAATTATGGCTAATTACTATTAGTAGAGTAGATCATCTATATATATAAAAATCAATGTATGTTTGTATGTATGTCCGCTAACTACTTCTAAACTACAAGTCCGATCTTGATAAAATTTGGCATACGTATTCTTTTCCCCAAGAATATGTTCATGGAATGTTTTGGGGGGGGGGGTACACTTAGCTTTAGGGGGGGGGGGGGGGGGTTGTTTTTTAGGCAATGAATTATTTATTTATATCTCCATATTTATTAGTATTTGACATATGTATTTCTCCCACTGAGCCGATGGATGATGGGAGTGGACCAAGAAAGGGGGGGGAGGGTTTCTGAAGTAATCCTTATCTATTCATTCAATGTGATTATTAGCGATGAATAAAATTTTGACATAAGTATTTCTTCCACTAAGGAGATGGTCATGGGGTGGTTTTTGTGCACGACGGGGAGGGTGAGAAGTACCTAAGCCGAGGAAAAGGAGAGGGGGGGTGTACTGAAGAACTTTTTTTAGCTACATATATTATATAGGATTTGTCATAAGTATTTCTTCCACCAAGAAGGTGGACATGATTGTTGGTTTCGGAATCTGAAGGAGAGGGAGGGTTTCTGATGCAATATCTGTCAATTACTTCAAAAATCTACAATTTTGTTGCATGTATGTTTACCAGCACATAAATGGAATGGCAAGAATTTATTTGATAGAGATCTATTACGCGAATGACAGCATAATACTGATGAATTGCAATAATTTGTCGAAAATTAAATTGAAAATTGTACTGGCGATCACTTCATCTGAAGTTAAATCAACATTGCTGGATGATGGACGAACAGCTCTGCCCTAAAATACGTAAAAACGTTACAATATCAATCAAAATTCGGGTGTAAGCAAAATGCTGAAAGAATGCAACACTGCTATATAGGACGAATTCACGATGACCCATAAAAGGGCCAAATCGTATATTTGGTGGCGTGATCGGCGATCTTTGTCAAATTTTACCCGTTAGTCGACACCTACTGATGAAATCAGTTCTTGCTTAAGGTGGTAGGATTATTGTTGAAAAAAATATCGCACTAAAAAAAAAGCGATTCCGAGAGTGTTAGTCTATTCAGTCCATAATGCAATATTTTTATAAATGTTCACCGCAAAATATTAAAAATTGGGTGTGTTACAGTGAATCTTCAGGAGACACCTCGAATAAATGCGATGTACAGCATGACTCAAAATCTACTGAACCAAATTGTTTGAAATTTTGCACAGTTCTCCTTCATATCATAACATTATTAAAGATCATAACTTTGTTCACAAAAATAAGTTTTATTATTTTTTTAACGAAAATTGCATTTTTAGCTGCAGAATGCTACGAAAAATTTAAATATGAAGAAAAAATAAAAGCTTCGATCAATACCTGGGGATATGTAGAAGAACTGTGCAAACCTTGAAAGCTATTGGTCCAATATATTTTGATTTATGATTTACACCACAAAGCAAGTTTTCAACGAGATACCTGTAGAGATTCTCTGTCACTGGCTCAATTTTCAGTATTCTGCTATGATATTTGAAGTAATATTGTTCAATTGTGCAGTGATTATATGGAAAGTGCATGAATATACTAACACTCTCTGTATCGCCAAAATATTTTTTTTAAATGCGCCATTTTTATGAATTAACTTTACCCACGTTCATCAACACTCCGTTATGTCTTCGTATCATTGGAAATATGTTTCGAAAACAGAATTTTTCACTATATGTGCATTCTTTTATTGAATGATTCTTATAGTCACCTTCGCAGGTCAATTCGCCAAAAAAAGTTAGATATATGAATTGGGAAAATGTTAATCGATGCAACAATAAATTCGACCACATTTCCACATGATTCTGTAAAATAATACAATCCGTTGAAGAATTAATCGATTGCGTATATTGACTTCAATTTCATACACTACTCCATGCAAAATAAAATCGATGGAAATTCTGTTACGAATATAAATCTATGGATTATCGTGCTGAATTATTTAATTCAGTCGATCCACCATGCTTTCAGGAGTATTGATTTTATACGTAACCTACCCAGCAGTCTCCGTCAGACGAGGGTTTTTATATTTAATGGAAAGAAAAAAGTTCTTTCTACGAATTTTTGCGATTAAGGAAGTTACTTAAGGTGTAAATTGACCTAAAAATATTCGAAAATTGACAATAACTTTGTTGTTTCGAGAGCTACAGATTCATCGTTGTTATAAAAAATGTGCATTTTATCGCTTTTAACAACTTTATAGAAGACACTTTCAATAATAAAAAGTAATCGTAAAAAGTTATATTCGAAAAACTGTTTTAAGGGGTCTATCCCAAGTAAATCTACATATCTCGCTACAGTTACTATATAGAGCTTTAGTATCTTCAGTAAAGTTTTTCACAATAATATTTTCTAGAACTTTACTGAAGACAGTGAGCTTCTAGCAAAATTATTTGGGGAAATAAATTTTCTATCTCACTTTTAGAGGATTACTCACTCAATTCATTATATCAAAAGATGCATCTATATTTTTTATCTAGAAACTTCTTCGAAAAAATCCATTCTCCAAAACCAATGATTCAGGAGTTATTGAATTTTGATTGTGAAAACGTCGTTCTGCAACACTGTGCACCGCATGTGTTGCAATTGAAACTTTGTGTGCCTATTATATTAGTTACTGCGCAACATCGACCCACCACAACTGTGCTTTGGTTGAAAAATTTCATTAAAGCGACTATTGTAACTAGAAAATGTAAAGGAGCAGATGTACTGCTACCTCGAATTCGAATGATACCAAGGAATTTCAAACGATTGTGTGTAAGAAAACAGAGCAATTTATTTAATTGTGCTCCAGGTGGTCAAACTAAGAACATTGTCTATCCGCGAGAATTACAATAAGTTTCTTCTTAGTAACACAAATATTTGTTATTTTTAGTATATTTAAAATATTTCGTTTAGTCGAAGCGGGTGTAGCGAAGCGCACCGGGTTACAGCTAGTTGAAATATATATTTTACACGGTCCAAAATTCAATGATTTCCGAAATAAATGTGTTTGTTTTCAAACATGCTGCACTGATAATATAAATTCGTGAATATAATGAAAAAGTTTCGAGTTCATTTGTCGTATTCTGTAACGAATTATTTTCGTGCATTGTAAACAGTAGGTTTCGTTTATTTCATGAACAAAAATGGTCGCTTGGTGAACGAAAGCTTTCGAAAATTTTACATATTTAATTTACATTTACACTGCACGAATGTAATCGTTGATAACGACATTATTTTTCGTGAATGAAGCGAAATGTTTCGTTCATTTTAATAAACGTTTATGTATATTACGAACAATTTCGTTGGTCGCACGAATTCATTTCGTTCATCTAAGAAAAGTTTTCGTATTTAATAGTATATTGCCCCGGCAGAGAACAACTCAAACTTATTCATACAAAACTCAACTGAATCCGAACTGCTCTAGATTCCGTATCAAATGGAAGCGAAAGCCGTTCAGGAAATCTTCCTGAAACTGGCGGACATGGACACGGTTACTAAATAGTCAGACCGAGACTCTTTTTATAAGATTTTATGGTCACCGCAACATATTTATTTCAAGGACTTGTTGACTTTTCTCGGTGAAAATGAAAACTCCAAATTTTCCCATTACCACACGTAACGTTTCGGCTTACTGCTCTTCAGCCATCGTCGGACGCATAAACTTATATCACGCATCTCCATTCACTTTCGTTCACTCTCCACCGCTAGGCGGGCGATCACTCTTTGACTGTCTGCGTTCCTCGCTATTCCAACCGAGGAATTCTGTCAAAGACGCTTGTTCAACTTATTTAATAAGTTTCTTGAAGCTAACATTGTCCCACACGATAGGAGACAAGTGAAGGTCATCGCCATCCAAAAACCAGGAAAACCAGCCTCCGATCACAATTCGTATCGCCCGATCGCAATTCTGTCCTGTATCCGAAAGCTGTTCGAGAAAATGATCCTATTCCGCATCGACAATTGGGTCGAAGCAAATGGCTTACTGTCAGATACACAAATTGGCTTTCGCAAAGGCAAAGGGATGAACGATTGTCTTGCGTTGCTCTCAACCGAAATTCAAATGGCCTATGCTAGCAAAGAGCAGATGCCATCAGTGTTCCTAGATATTAAGGGGGCTTTTGATTCAGTTTCGATCAACATTCTTTCAGAGAAGCTGCACCAGCATGGTCTTTCAGCAACTTTAAACAACTTTTTACTAAACTTGTTGTCGAAAAAGTCCATGCTTTTTTCGCATGGTGACTTATCGACATCACAATTTAGTTACATGGGCCTTCCCCAGGGCTCATGTCTAAGCGCCCTGTTATACAATTTCTATGTCAAAGACATTGATTAATGTCTTGACAATTCTTGCACGTTGAGGCATTTTGCAGACGATGGCGTGGTTTCTGTTACGGGACCCAAAGCTGTCGATCTACAAGGACCATTACAAACTAGGAAGATGGCTACATTCGTTAGTCCTTAAGATATCGACGAACCCTTGATTCAAGGGGATGAATGTGGGTCGTGACTTCATTCGTGTGATGGCAAACCATTGCACGCTGCATGCACATCTCCGGTGTATTGGGCTCGTGGATAGTGCTATCTGCGCTTGTGGCGACGGCTATCACAACATAGAGCATTTTGTCTGGGCGTGCATCGAGTACAGTTCTGCCAGGTCTCGGCTAATGGACACCCTCCAGGCCCGAGGAAGATTATCCAACGTCCCGGTTCGAGATGTACTGGCAAGCCGCGATCTCCTCTATATGTCCCTCGTATACACCTTCGTAAAAACCATCAATATATAAATTTTACTGCCCCTATTTTCTATCATTCTCAGAAGTGCCCTCTTCCGCCTGTACCATACACCCACGAAGGTTTGATGCAACTCCAAGGCGACACCAAACATCTCTGTCGAATGAGCCAACAAACACAAGACCTACGTACAAACCACACGCGCAGCTCGAACTCTTTCCGATCCGCATCTGAGCCGTACTACGAGGAACCCCTGCCGACTCGAGGAGGAACACCCGGCGTCCCAGTACATAATTCTTCCTGATGAATGCCACCCGAGTCTGCAACCTCTGCCGTTGATCTCCCGATGCCTGAAACTGAAAGCATCACTCAGATGTATCACCCCTACCTCCCCCCCTCCGCCAAATATCTTCCCGAAGCATATAGCTCTTTCTGTCTCTTCTAGTTCTAACTATAATATTATATAATCTCATTGAAAATGCCCAACTTTACTACCATAAAAATAACTCTAATTAATCTCCCCGAATCTTTACAAAATTAAATGACGCCCTCTAGTGATTCATAGTTTTAAGATAGTTATACAAATTGTCCCCCTAGGTTAAAAAGTATTTGCTGCAATAATCTCCCTGCTAAACCTGTCCAACCATATTACCATAAAAACTAAATGACCCCCTAATCTTACGAAAATTATACAATCCCCTGGTTTTAAGTAATATAAAATGTAAAACAAAACAAAATTGGCACATTTAAGCTAACGCAAACCTGCCTTATTAAATAAACGAATTGAATAAAAAAAAGTGCTCAATTTCCATATAAATACGTGACTGGTAGGCACTCATATTTCAAATGGTATTATTTGACTGACTGATTTTTCCACGATTTCTAGACCCAATTCGTTAGTATTATCAATATAGTATAAAGTATTAACAATTTGAGCAATAAAAGCAAAATCTGCGATCATGGGAGTCCAGCTATATCAAACATGCTTTAAACAAATCTTTTGAAGCATAACCTTATGGTATTTTTTTCCTCGGTATTTTTTCCGTTCTTTGTTAATATGTCTCTATTTGTCACATCAAATGCGCCCGCTTGTCTACCACATATTTCATTCTAATCTTAGCATTCTTTTGCCCTGTTGGTTAAATCCGTCAACTGAAAAAAAAAAACAAATCCGAGGAGGCTCTTCCACTCGACGATTCCAACCTCACAATTTGATGATGTCATCCTCACATCAGCACAATTCAAGTCACCGGCAGATCAACTCGGTAGGCCACTCTCGGAAGGAAACAAAACGCTGCTGCCAGCGTCATCCATGCGGCAGGACTTCTAATCCAAACTGCCAGTCAGGAAAATTAGTCACATGGTGTTATCTGATATCGCTCTTTCGAGTCGTGTGCGGCATAACACGGATTTCGGCATCAAACAACCTCCAATCACAATGAATTATTGATAAGGCACACAGCATGACAAACAATCTTATCGTATCACTCGCGTCCTGTCTGATCCGCATGAGAAGCAGGTGGAGGCGGTTGGGCAGGCGTCATTGTTCAGCATTTTCCCGCGTTGACAGGTTTTGAAGTGGACGGCAAACAGAAGCGTCATCATTGAATTATCGTGCAATGGAATCGAACTTTGGTCGGTGTTTTGCGGCGGCTAGCCACATTGCCACCTGTTCGACAAAGCCCATCGTAGCGGAAAATCCAGCCGACTGATAGCGCCGTCGGTCGGCGGGAACAAAAGTGAAGGCAGAGCAAGAGTTACGGTCATAAAAATCAACAATATTTTATCATGCACTCATTTTCCTCACTTTACTCATCAACCCGCCGAGCCGCAGTGCCACTTTCCGTGCCGTGCCTTACCATACCGAACCGGTTGAATGTGCGGTCGGCGAGGAATGGTTCAGATTCAGGGAAGACAATGTTTTATCCGTTAATCCAGAAGCTGCCATGGCGATGGGAACGATGCCAGCCGCACTCTCACAGCCAACTAGCCAGGGAATTGAAACGTTGAACAAAGCAAACCTGCCCGAGCAGATGATATCGGGCACACAATGGATGGTGGAGGCAATATGTCAAACCCACCCACACACACACACATACACCCACACCGGGTCGTCGGCGGCAGTTGGCAGATGTGCACAGAATGGGAGAGCACCGGTACGACAAGCGCCCCGGGGGGCAATGGCTCACTATATTATTTCAGGAAACGTTCAGATTGGTATTGTGTGAAACGCGCAATTGGAACGCTTTTCAGCACCAGCAGCGATCCCCGAAGAAAATGTCTTTCCCGTGGAGCCCACTGACACCCAAATTGTATGGGTTACATTTTACGAGGAAAATGATTATCTTTCCCCCCGAGTACTCGCGATGTTTTACGATTCTGATCGTTTCGTGCATTTTGAACTTTCTACTACCTAGGGTGTGTAAACCCAAGGGTAAAGGAGAACGTGTCGGGCCAACGATTCGTCTGTTTCCGATCGTTTGTCTCAATTACTAATGCATTTTAAATTTGTGTCGATTTGTATCTCGCATGCTACGTTTATTTACGTTGTTTTGTAGTCATAATGTAATTTTCTATAAAGTTTTATGGGATTCAAGGAGGGTGGCACAGATGAGTTGAAGCGGAAATATTTTTATTTTTTTAATTTTTTATCTTCGGTATGCGTACAGAGACCTTGTTAAACTATATATTTCAAATTGATAATTTATATATGTTTGGAAATGTTAAAACAACAATTGTTTATTGTTCGGCATGTTTTCCGCATAGTGGACCATCACCTTCTGATGATTTCAAAAGGGTTGTATCATACTGTGGCAGAAATGGGTTTTCTTTAATAATCGGTAGTGATGTAAATGCCCACCACATAATTTGGGGCAGCTCAGATATCAATTTGAGATGCACCGAATTAATGGAATACTTAAATAGTACAAATCTGCATATTCTGAATGCAGGAAACCGCCCAACATTTGTACGAGCTGGCAGAGAAGAGGTGTTAGATGTAATTCTCTACTCTGACGGTATTACGCATGAGTTGGCAAACTGGCTCGTACCAAAGGAACTCGAACCGTCGTTATCTGATCATAAGTACATCGTCTTTAATCATTTAAACGTCTCACTAGATATCGTCACATATAGTAATCCCAAATCCACGAATTGGGCTTGGCGACTAGGTTCCATGGGTATGTTCTGACGATTGAATCTCCAAGTGACATGGATGAGGTCGTGGATAAAACAAGCTCACTCTTAGTAGCAGCATATCAAGAGGCTTGTCCGCTTCGAGTTATGCATGCTTCCAGAGGAATACCTTGGTGAAATACCGAACTTGTTTGACTCAAAAATTTATGTAGAAGAGCTTGGAATCGCAGACGCATGGATGGGTCGGAGGCATTTAAGTTGGCTCGCAAGCATACAGAAATTCCCTTCGATCTACTGAGCGAAGTGATTGGAAAAGCCTCTGCACAAAGGTCTCAAGTCTCAATGAGTCTAGTAGATTGAATAAGTTACTTTCGAAATCAAAAGACTTTCATGTCAGTTTAATTAGAACTGCTAATGGTGAATACTCTGACGAAGATGTAGTACTCAACTGTCTTTTTGACACACACTTTCCAGGCTGTACAGAGCTATTACTGGCAACTGCCTCTGAGTTGGGCATTTGCTCGTAGAATTGTAACAACCGAATTGATCAAATAAGCTATTGAAAGTTTTACTCAGTATAAGTCTCCGGGAAAAGATGGAATAATTCCAATTCTACTAAAAAAAGTATATGAACACTTCAAGCAGATTATGAAAAAGATTCATACTTGTAGTCTTGCAACAGGATACATTCCATTAGCGTCGCGGGAAATAATTGTCAAATTCATTCCCATAGGTCCCCGTTCTGATAAATTGTTCTGAAGTCCTAATAATTGCATAACCTAAGGCGATTTAAAACTATACTTTTGTGAAATCCCGACAGAAAATCAAATTACGTGTTTGTCCAACGGGCTTTCTGTCCCGTCGTTGTAGTGAATAATGTCCTTTTGTTGTGGTGAGGTTTACCTCCGCACAAGTGTCCATTTTTCATAGCGTAATTTATAATTTTGCACTTTTTGCATATTTTGCAGAGCGTTATGATTGCAATTACAGGGGGAAATGTTGGTTAAATGATATTAATTAAATTCTCTCAATTAATGTTCTATAGCTAAGCTATGATCATATTTCCTTAGGAGGCGCGTTTTACCCCAACTGTTTTATTAAATAATAATATGCTCAAAACTCAGGTTTCTTAGAGTGGAATTTTTGCAATAACCCTGCAATTGTCACGTATGATAATCGACAACGGATGAAGTACCAGGACATTACTTTTTATTGGAGTTTTTCACTTGTTGAGTCGCGATATTTGCAAATAAAATAAGTCAAATGCACATTGCGTCATCTAGCCGCACATAAACTAAACCAATCTTAACGTGGATGTAAAAACCTCGTCATACATCAACTTGTTGTACAATTAATCTGGTTTTATGGATCGTTATTCAAATGTGTTTAAACATTAATGATACGTAAAACTTTTTCCCAGTTTTCCCCGAGGACCGACTACAGAAAATCATAATATCAACATCCAAGAAGCCAACACCATCTTCTTTACACAACGAAACAACCAGTTTTTATCTAAGCATCAATCGCACCTGGACTACTGCTTGCCAGAGGAAAACGAACCAAAGAGCACACGCCAGTTCACATTTAAATGCATACACCGCAGTGCACCCTGGAACGCGCATCGGGGTGAATTTATCTGTACATGCACCTGACGCCACATATAATTTAAAGAGCAGGAGATCGCGGTTATCTCGCACCAAACCTCCTCATCGCCAATCCATTTATTCGACTCCAAAAGAAGGAGCTTGCTGCTTTTTCATTGGTGTGTCATCATTGTATCTTCTGTGTATGCATGAAACTGGCATGCCAGTGCATCATTGGACTGAAATTCTATCAGCACCTGGCGGCAGTCATTAGCTCTATTACCTACCACCGAAGAATGCGTGCTCACATGAAACGCAGCAACTGCTACGCCTACAACGTCAGGACACAAATCAACAAATTTTTCTTATGTTCCTTTTTTATACGTGTCGCAGTTCATTGGATGGCAAAGGGGCAATTCTAACAACGCTCGCTGCTTGGTTGAATTCTACCGACCAATCATAAATCAGATAATTACTGCTTTCAGAAAATCCATTATTTCTGTTATTTTTAGTAATTGTTCATTCTACGGAATTGGTTATAAAATTTCTTGTACATATTTCCAATCAGATAGCGCAATAACCTTATTTTTTCATTCAGTAAAACAGCAGATATTCACGTTTAAAAAATCAGCAAAATTTCAGCAGAAAATTTCGAAACGCCTAAGTTGAAACGTTAGAAGTATTCAGTCCAGTTCAAAAGAAAAAAATGGAAACGCAGATTCGGCGAAAGGCTCGAAATGAAAGTTGATTTTTTATGCTCCTCGATTTTTGCTGCACGCAATTGTTTGTAAACTAAAGGGCGAACACGAAATTATTGCGACACCGAAAATGTCATGCCAATTTTCTTATAATGTTTAAAATCAAACCAAAATTTTAGGGTAGTTTTATACATATATTTACTTCAAAAATCAAAAGAAAAGTTAATCGATGGAGCCTTGAGTGTAAGATTGAACGCATTTTCGCTTGATGCCCTCCATGAAAGTCTTTACAGTGTCATCCGGTACCAGTTTCTCAGTTTTTTTTCCATTTTCTTAACATGTCCTTCTCGTCTTTGACTGTCTTCTTGCTCTTCCGAAGTTCCCGCTTCATCATTGCCCAGTACTGCTCCACCGGGCGCAGCTCCGGACAGTTTGGCGGATTCATGTCCTTTGGAACAAAATGGACAGAATTGGCCTCATATCACTCCAGGACACTTTTAGAATAGTGGCATGATGCCAAATCTGGCCAAAATAGCGGAGCTTCGTCGTGCTGCTGCAAGAACGGCAAAAGGCGCTTCTCGAGGCACTCAGATTAGTAGATCTCGCCATTTACTGTGCCCTTTGTCACGAAAGGCTCACTCCTCAGTCCGCAGGAGCAGATGGCCTGCCAAATGAGATATTTGGAGGCGAACTTCGACATTTTCTTCTTAAATTTGTCGTCCACATAGAACTTGCTCTTGCCGGTGAAAAACTCCAACCACGGAATTTGCTTAAAATCGGCTTTTATATACGTTTCGTCGTTCATCACACAGCAGCCAGATTTTGTCAGCATCTTTTCGTAGAGCTTCCGTGCCCGAGTTTTAGCCGTCGATTGTTGCCGCTCATCGCGGTTTGGGAAGTTCTGTACCTTGTATGTATGTAGTCCAGCTCTCTTCTTTGCATTCTGGACGCAGCTCTGTGACATGCCGATCTTTTTAGCCAAATCACGGCTTGAGACGTTGGGATCTGCTTTAATCATCCGCTTCACCTTTCCCTCCGTCTTTTTGTTCTCCAGTCCCGGTTTTCTTCCAGCTCCTTTTCCGTGGTCCAACGTCAACCGCTCCTGGAACCGCTTCAACACTCTGGAGACGGTTGAATGGTGAATGTTCAACATTTTTCCCAACTGCCGGAGCGACAGGTCAGGAAATTCCAGGTGTTTGGAAAGAATTTGTTCTCTGGACTCGCGTTGGTTCACCTCCATTTTCGTTGAATCGAAAAACACGACTTCGAGTTTGACAGCATGTAAACAATACACATCAATGAGAAAGTGTGCAAAATTTGGTTGATTTTTACCCAATGGTAAAAAAGTTATGCCCTGTTGAATGTGTCGCAATAATTTCGTGTTCGCCCTTTAGAATTTTCGCTGACTGAAGCAAAGGGTTCTTAACTGAGCCAACCCCATAATTCTTAATTAAGGCCCCTGTCGGAGACTACACCATCAATCTCTACTTCCCGGGCGGGTACGTAGACAGTCGCTGAGCCGTCGGTCATACAGCCCCTTAACAAAGAGGGTTTCCAAATAACCACCATATATTGTTCGGGAATTTTCATTTTCACTTATACACGCCATGTCTAAACTTTCGTCACTATGTGTACAAAACACTCCGAATATTGCTACCCACTCGGGAAAAAGTGTTTTGCCGGCTCTGTCCAAAGCCAAACTACTCACTCGACATCTACTTCCTCAGGACCGACATGAGACTCTGGTCACACCAATACCACTGCATGAGCAGTTGGTGTATCTTTGGAAGTACAATGGAAATTTTGTATTGAAATATGATATAAGATGGCCGGTGTATTATATAGACTTAGCTTAAATTCGAAATTATTTCTATTGAGCCTTAAGCTATTTGAAATCATCTTAAAATGTCCTAAAATAATTGAACTCAAAGTTAGATATTAAATTTAAAATTTATGTTTATATACTCGTCCAGTTAGTATTCGAGACAATTGACCGGACAGTACTTAGGTACAGTCATTGTACCCCTTTTTGATATAAAGTGATCTGCACCGCATTAGATAGTCAGTTACGCTACAACCGGTCAACTGTCTGGACGTGTGTCGTTATCGGTTTAACGGTTTAACGGCTTAAATAACAGGCTTCCACAATCAACAGAAATCCGTTTGATTTCCTCACAGACCGCCGTATTGTCGTGAAGGTGGAATCGTGAGAATCTGCGAGGATTCGCGTCGGGCTTCAAGTCTCGATAATAAATATATAAATTCGTTAAGATTTGCCCCGCGGGATATGCGATCCTCTTCTTTTTCGTTTTCATGTTCTAGTTATTTTCCGTCGACCTATTTCCTCTACGAGGCCAAACACCGACGCCAGAGAGGTGACTCCATTATCTGGGCTAGATATCGATCCATCAACTCATGGACCAATGGCTGTACTTCCCTTCATAAGGAAAATCTCAACCAGCTCGGCTGGGATTGAGCCCAGACAAACTGGGGTGAGTGGCGGTCTTGCTTTTGATTTTCCCTTCGATATTTGATCTAACCACATACAGAACAACATCCGTAGCCCTTCGAAGAAGCATCCCAGAAACAATGCAGCTGAAAATCTTGGTGACGATTGGGGACCACATGCCGAGAGCCCGCAATCTTTTGTGTTGCGCTGATTCATCGCGAAATACCTGCAACCACTGTCCATTTTGTTCTGGCAAATTCTTCTACTCAAGCGAGTTGCTTTCCCACAACTCTTGGAAGAATATTCTTGAACTTATGAACCACTGGTGGCAAGATTCCTAGTGGCTCAAAGGTTCTTGACATTCCAGACACGACTTGTAAGTTCCCCATATTGGGGACTTGGAAACAGAGCTGATCTGGGCTTGGATTCCATATAAGCCCCGGTGCTGTTCTTATAGAACTACGTCGTATTTCAGTTGGACTAAGGATTCCAATGTGATTACCAGGTATATGATGCAAAACTTTCGGGTGGTTGGCATGCCACCTACGGAGAGTAAACCCTCCTCGAGCAATAAGTTCCAGTAGCTGACAACTAGTCTCCGTAGCCTCGTCCAGATCAACTCCGTTAGTAAGGGCACGTAAATTCTCGTTATTCGCCATTATATTCCTAAAACGTGGTCGGATCCAGAAATCCTAAAAATTTGGAATCGCGTACGAACTCCAAGCCAAATTTCAAATCCCTATCCCTGCTAACAATCACCCTCCTCCCGCGACACTTGTGGAGTGCGCAGTATTATATATGATATGACCATGAGCATGATGGCCGTACAATTTGTAGTTGCTACTCCGTGATTGACCAGACCAAGCGAAATTGCACAGAGAGTCAATAAAGGGAGCCTGGAAGTAGCTATTCATCCTCAATGTGCACGTTTCAAGAGTTCTATACTTTGAAATGCGCTGGTCACTGCCATACTGCCATCAGGGAAGGGAAGGAATGTTACTGCAACAAACCTCTACATCTTCACGTTTGCCACGGGAAGGAGTTTTTGTTAGTAGGATGGGGTACAGAGTTACACAAATCTGGATTCAGCTTGAGGAGTGATACGATCTATGTAACTCTTAAAGTGTAATCATGTGTTTATTGCTCTGGGCAGCCGGCTGCCGAGAATTTATGATAGATTTATCGCTCATTGAATTAATTTTGAAAAGCTCCGTTAGTAAAAACAACTTAAGCTCCAGACAGCTGACAGTTAGATGTTGCTTACGTTCAATTGAATCAAACGGCAGGTGAACGATTTTATTATTCCTTGCTCCTTCATTCCGGCGAAACACGGCATTCCAAAAACCATATAATATGATGAAAAGCGATTACTTCTAGTGTCTCGATACATTTGTCGATACATCCAATCACATAAAATAGGTTCCGTAATACACGCATTATTTATCGTGTGTAAGTTTTGGTATCATTAATAATGTCAATTATGTATTGGCTTCCTTCTCCGCGGACGAATGATTCATATTATAATTATCCGCGCGCGTTGTTAGGCTATCTAAGGCTAATTTTAAACGGCATAAAATAATCCATAACTTGTCATTTTTTGTATTAATAATCAAGCTACAATATTTTAATCCTCATAAAAATTATGGTTAACGTGACAGTAATATAGTGCATTTACTATTCCAAAGCATATGCAAGTACTTAATACAATAAGAACAATTAATATAATTTATTGGTCATTTAATGGGTCATTTAATGGACTAAAGCCAATAAATAAGACAATAAAACATTTGTTATTCGTTCTGATATAACTGCCGAAAGTCGATAACTGCTTTTGAATTCTTCTTGTAAATAGTCAATTCTTAACATAATTCAAAAGTCATTATTCCCTCAGACAAAACCATGCGTATTCCCCACGCGTGGGGATTAGTTTTCCAGTTGGTCAAATAAACACTAAACAAACAAAGATATTAGATTGCTTAGTTTAGAGAATTGTCAGCTCGATTGGCATCTACCGGCGGATATGGGTTCCCTTACAATGCCATCAAATCCAAGAACATTCGACAAAATATGTGCAGTTCTGAAATAATAAAATAAAGACTACTTAGTTATTTGCGGAAAAAACTAGTTGCGTAACCGGATGAGGGAGGCGGATGAAACCAGATATATACCTCCGTAGGTAAAAAATATGTGAAAACTATTTTTTCTCCATTAAGGATATCTGCATTAATGTAATTGAAGGCTAAACAAAATAACATTACGAAAAAAACGTAGACGTAGCCACCCTGGAGCCAGTCCCTTTATACTTTATCTGTGAAAATTAAAGCCATAGAAAATTAAAATGCAAATCATCGCCAACTAAACTCGATCTACCCTTCTCTCAATTCAATCCAAGCAATCCATGGAACCAGAAAAAAAACTACCCTTTGCGACTTTGGCGTATCCAGTGTCGCATATTACCCCCACTGACCCTAAAACGGACCATACTGCGACCGTAACGGATGCGAGCGAAATTATTTATTTCATATTGACTCGCTACTATTAATATCGTACTCATCCAGCTGGTTTGCTCCGATTTCACCACAACTGGGTTTATTAGATTAGCGGGCTGAAAGCTGCCTATTTAGCTGTTTTGGATATCAATCAGTGATATAGAAAATAAATGTCCGTGATTTCCGATGAGAGTGGGCTTACGTTTCTGCACGATTATGGACGACATTTGTCAAAGCTAGAATCGTGCAATTGACACGTGCGAAAACAATCCCGGATTAAATCTTCTGCATTTGGAGGACACTTGAGCGGAGCTAAGTAGTTCCAAATTGATTCGTTTGTGTTAGTAAGGCTCAGTCAGTCAGTTTGAAGAAATTTTCAAGCTGAATTTTAGTGCTACTAAAATAATAAGCTCAGCGCTTTTGAACATTTTGTCGCGTTTCAAGAATCTTTGTCCACCAGAAGATTTTCCATGTAAGCCAGACTAGACTAGAGTAAACCGTGCTGATTCATCTATCAAGAATTTTGTATCAAATTTCGAAAAACAACCTGCTCTATACATATACTTCCGACTCGTTTATTCATGTTTTTAAGGCTAGATTTTTTCCATCCCATAACCACAATGGTCGGACAGAAGTTTTCAATTCTTGTGACCACAATTCTCCCTTTCAACTTCTATTTTCCTTTTCCTCTCATCCCGCCAACATGGGATGGAACTTTTGTGTTCAAGTCCACGCTATTCTATTCAGTCTTAGTTGCTAGCACCTTCAAGATTTCACTGCGTAGAGTGAATGGTCCTGTTGTGATCTTTCAGCTGATAATTTTCTGCGAAAATCCTAAAATCGAAATATACTTGGATATCGCAATACTCGTGTCGTATAATTGCTAGAAGCATTCTTACACCTTCCTTTGTCTCAGCATATTAAAAACGAATTAGAACAGCGCCCAACATCATACATTTGCTTTCATATTTTTATACTTGAACGACCGGCAAAAAAAACCGTTCCGCAATCCTGAAGTTACCTTGATTTTTTTGTTGATTCTACATCACTTTCCTTCCCCCTACTGACACCGTCGTCAGTCCCAGCGGACTCTCCGATGCTCAGCAAACATCCATCACCGCAGCTCTGCGGGACAGATCCCGTCCTCGGTTCAATCGGGAACGTTGCTTCCGGGCCTGGCGCTAGATGAAATTATGTTCCCGGACTGATTTGATCTTTCAACGGACATCGTGTACCTGTGGCAGAGTGTTCAAGAGTGCGCCGGAGGAAGGCAGGGAGGGTTGGGTTAGCCTCCCTGGGCAAAAAGATAGATTAATTGCAAGGTGATTTTTCTCTTCCGAGGTGGTCGAATTTCAAGTTGGTTTGATGCGTGGAAAAAATCGCTTGGTGATTTTTTTCTTTTAAACAGAACTGTGCTGTTGCTTCGAATTCAATATTGTACAGTTTGAGGAATTATCCAATCGACTTATATTTTGCGAGTTTCTGTCAGTCGAGCAACAAAAAATATTAAGCTGTACCGCTCTATCGATATATCTGCAAGCGTGTTCGGTAACACTAATCCTAGAATAATATTTTCTAATCGATGCAATGGTTGGTAACTTGAACCATCAGTATACGAATCGTTTAAGTAAATGTTATTGTTTTGGTAGGATTAGGTTTATTTGCACGACTAGCAGGCGTGGAGCTGTTTAGTTTATCAAAATGTTTTGTAAATATCAGATCAGATGTATTGAAGTTGCGTACAATTTGATCATATTTGAAGGGGCGGCATACAGCGTAATGATCCTATTTTGGCCCTATTAGGGAGAGGGTCGTACTATTTTCTGAACAACTTTCAAATGAAGCTATATTATCTATAACGTTTCTCAGAATAAAGTATCAGTGTTCAGGATAATACCTCTGGCACCACTGTCGTCGAACGAATTAAAAGAATGACGTTAGAAATGTCACCGTACCGTCGAACGAGCAAAAAGTAATTGCAATTGTCATCATATAAGTACCGTTACAATATCGGATTGGGCAAGTATGCTGAAGAAGGTAATTTAGTTAAATTTGGTTTAAATATGTAGAATACAATTTTCGATTTCGGATCAGGTTTCTAGACAGCAAAAAAGAAAATGTTGAAAGTTGTGAGAGGAGATAATTGAAGGAAGGAAAATAGATCGATAAAAGTTATCTGCAGGAGGAATCGAGAAGGAACTAATCGTAAGTTTTGAATTATTTTAAGATTTGAAACGTTATAAATACATTATTGCAGTTTTGATCTGCTGCTGCTGTTGTTGTACAAAGGCCAGATACAAAAAGTTTCTCTGGAAGGAATTCGAACAAAATCAAATGATTATCGGATTAGATTTAACCTCAAAATATGGCTTCCAATGCTTTGGCGGAAAAGGTAGTAGAGATTCCAGCTACACATGCGTGATATGTGGAGGTCCGGAAGAAGAGGATTACCACATGGTAAGCTGCAACAAATGTACATTATGGGCTCATTTTAAATGTGCGGGAGTCACGGACGAAGTGAGAGAAGTGGATTGGTTTTACCCGAAGTGTAGCAAATCCAGAGAAGCACACTTGCGTGTTCCGAAGAACAAGAAAGGTGCTAAGAAAGGCTCTTCGAGTAGCGAAATGGACTCGGTTCGAAGTGCAGGTTCTACTGTTGGCCAGCATGAGAAATAGCTAGAAATGGAACAAGCAGCGAGGGAGAAAGAATTCTCGACGCAGATAGCACTTCGAGTAAAGCGTATAGAGATGAACAAATGTTGGATGGAAAAGCAATTACAAAAAGATATGCGCGAACGGGAACTCAAGATGGAACGGGAGATGCAGAATCTGCAATTGAAACAAGAACAGGAATTGATAGATAGACAGCTGGGTGGGGAGCGGGAGTTTTTTTTTAAATCGAGATGCAATTCGACAGCAAATGAAAACGAGTCGGAAGAAACTCGAAAAGGTAGCGGAATTATCTACCCCCGGCGTGAAAAACATGACGGACTCGGCAACAATCAGCACAAAGAAGATTTAGAGTTGGCTCTCAAAGCACGAGCAGAAGGAGGTCAAGCCTACGGGGGATTTTCAGGGAGCCTACCC
The DNA here is from genome assembly GCF_030247195.1 of Topomyia yanbarensis. Lineage (NCBI taxonomy): Eukaryota > Metazoa > Arthropoda > Insecta > Diptera > Culicidae > Topomyia > Topomyia yanbarensis. The sequence goes on along the minus strand of NC_080671.1, from coordinate 358,172,638 downwards.
GAAAGGAACGAACTAGATTCATGAAGAACAGGACGACAATGTTTCACTTGAGTTCCACGATGATCCAGAGGAATCGGATGAGGAATGCAGGGATGATCAATGCAGTTCTAGTCGGAAAAGTTTGGAGAAATACAAGGCTGCGGGCCCAGAAGCAAGCGTGATCACGTCGAGGAATGTAGGGCATAACGGGCCGGGGCAGCGAATGGTCAGAGTGACAAAAGTGCAACTGGCTGCCCGGCAGGCAATTTCGAAACACCATCCAACGTTCAGAGTCGAACCAGAAGTGTGGCCGCTATTCATCAGCAGCTTCGAATACACCCCCGAAGCTTGCGGATTTTCGAACATCGATAATCTTAAACGATTGCAAGACAGCTTGCAGGGGGCGCCATTGAAGCCGTCAGAGACAGACTGGTACTTCCAGACTCGGTACCAGACGTGATTAGAGATCTGCGAAATCTTTTCGAAAAGCTGCTAAAAACGTTGTTGATGAAAGTGCGCAATGCTACGTCACCCAGAAGCGACCGTTTGTAAACGTTTATTCGATTCGGAATTACCGTTTTTCGCATGGTACCGGTTACGCTCTCCGTGGGGGAGCTGAGTTTCAACAAATGGGCGTTCTTGGATGAAGGTTCATCTAGCACATTAATCGAAAAAGCCATTACCAAGCGTTTGAGAGCTAAGGGTGAGAACGAACCACTGATCGTGACGTGGACCAATGATAGCAAAAGACACGAGAACTTTTCACGCAAAATTAATCTGACGTCATCTGCACATGGTTGCCGTGATAAGTTCCATTTGGAAAACGTTCGTACAGTATCAGAGTTGGTACTGCCAAAGCAGAGTGTGCGATTTGTTGAACTTGCAGCAAGATATCAACATCTAGCCGGACTACCGGTGGCCGACCACACGTCGCAGGAGCCGACGATATTAATCGGATTTGATAACTTGCACTTATTCGCACCGCTGGAGCCACGTGTTGGTAAGCCCGGTGAGACAATTGCCGTGCGATCAACGTTAGGCTGGACACTGTACGGTCCGAAAACGGCGAAAACCTTTATCAATCTCCATGTAACGAAAACAGTGACAAATCAAGAGCTTCACGATAATATACGGTCTCATTACGTGTTGGATGAAACTGACATCACCTCGTTCGGAATACCAGAGTCAGTGGAAGACCAACGAGCACGAGCAACTCTACAAGCGACTACGGTGCGGGTTGGCGATCGTTTCCAGACCGGGCTTCTGTTGCGAGAAAATAAACGACGGTTTCCCGACAGTTTTCAAATGGCTTGCGTAGCCTGAAGGCGTTGGAAAAGAAGTTGGAGAAAACTCCTAAGCTGAAAGAGAATGTTTTCCAGCAGATAATAGATTATCAACGTAAGGGCTACGCTCATCAGGCTACAGCTGAGGAGGTCGCAGGTACACCACAATCAGCCGTTTGGTATCTGCCTAGTATTGAATGCTCGAAAACCGGATAAAGTTCGTTTAGTTTGGGATGCTGCAGCATCTGTCGCTGGTGTATCACTCAACATAGAGCTGCTCAAGGAACCGGACATGTTGGTAGCGCTTCCAGGTGTGATAAGTCGCTTTCGTGAGAGACCAGTCGCGTTTGGAGGAGACATTGCTGATTCACCAGATTCGTGTTCGTTCGCAGCGTTTTTTTATTCCGGGCAGATCCTTATGAAACATCAAAGGTATATGTCATGGACGTACTTACGTGTAGAGGCGATAGTTCAGCGCCACTATATGTATGACTATTTTGATAGTACGGACACGGTTGAGGAAGCGATTAAGCGTGCAAAAAAAATGCAATTCATCCACGCGCAAGGCAGTTTTTATATAAGAAACTGGGTTTCCAATTCCGAAGAGTTTTTGTGAGAGATGGGCGAGAGGAGTGCTGATACAACGGTGCATTTTGAACACGACAAAACTTCCGTTATGCTACGTAGCTTTTTTAAAGGGGAATAGTATAGAATTTAAAAAAAAATTGCGGAGACAAGGGGAGCAGGGTTACCGTCAAGCTTCATAATTACCAGGGGGGTATTTAGAGGTTTGTGACAAAATGCTACGATGGGTGTTAAAAATCACTCAAAAAATGCTACGTCATTTATGGATGGGCCCTTACGGAACTATTTCTACTCCATGCCACCCTGAGACTCTTTTCTAAATTTGAGCCAAAGTATACGGAGAACAAAGACGATTTCATATTACCACAATCAGGTATCGAAGCAGATGCCCTTGTACCGAAGAAATATTCAAAATAATCTGAGTACATCTTAAAAAGTTTTTTTTTTATTTTTGTGACAGATCTGACCGAGTGGGGTAAGTGGCCTATCACACTATATTCGTTGGTGGGAGGCGCGCTGCGTATAGTGTAACGAACTTACCAACTTCGCCCTAGCCTTCCCAGACGATGAATTACCTGACTTTCATAGTTGGAAGATGTCGTTTGGGAATCAAAAGCCAACATCAAAAAGAAGGAATGTTGGAGTAGGGTAGGTTAAACGACTATTATTGAAATTTCATCGTACATACTTAATAATGTGTAACCATGAAGGAAGTGCATTCCATTTTATAATTCCTGTAATACTTGCTATAGTTTACACATGTTCATTCCAGGTCCGTAGCCAGGGGCTAATTTTACTGAACGGTATCAGCGCTGAATGCCGTGATAGAACTCGATAAAGGCGACTTCCGTGAGCACAATCTCCATTCTCACCTTCAGCAAATGTTTCACACTACCTTATGCGTCTTATGCGAAAATGCCGGAAGCCAAAAGCCTCCGTATTTGGCTGGAGCACCACTTCTTGCTTCTGCGACTCACTCATCTCGACAGATCACCACAGCAAGAAAGGGACCATTCATAAATTACGTAACGCTTTTAG